>NC_045547.1:39152234-39227234 GCF_009769535.1 Thamnophis elegans | reverse complement strand
CTGGACAGATTGTTGTCATTGATGGGAAAATGAATTCCAGAGTTTATCAAGACATTTTGCAGGAAAACGTACGACCATCTGTCTGCCAACTGAAGCTCCGCAGGGGATGGGTGATGCAACAGGACAATGACCCAAAGCATACAAGTAAGTCAACACAAAAATGGCTTCAACAGCACAGAATACGCCCTCTGGAGTGGCCCAGTCAGAGTCCTCGAGTCAACCCGATTGAAATGCTGTGGCATGACCTTAAGGGAGCGATTCACACCAGACATCCCAAGAATATTGCTACACTGAAACAGTTTTGTGAAGAGAAGTGGTCCACAATTACTCCAGTTCATTGTGCAGGTCTGATTTGCAACTACAAGAAATGTTTGGTTGAGATTATTGCTGCCAAAGGAGGGTCAACCAGTTATTAAGACCAAGGGTTCACATACTTTTTCCTCCCTGCACTGTGAATGTTTACATGTTATGTGCAATTAAACCATGTCAACATCTAATGTTTGTGTAGTATTATTTTCAGCAGACTCTGTTTTTCTATTGTTGTGACTTAGATGAAGTTCAGAGCACATTTTATGACCAATTCATGCAAAACTCCACATAATCCCAAAGGGTTCACATACTTTTTATTGCAACTGTACTTTCATACATTCAACCTGTGATACATGCATTTCCTAATACAGGCAGTCCTCGACTTATAATAGTTCATTTAATGCCTGTTCAAAGTTACAACAGCACTGAAAAAGTGACTTATAACCATTTTTCATACTTAAGACCATTGCAGCATCCACATGCTCTCATGAAACAAAATTTGGACGTTTGGCACCTGGTTCATGTTTATGATGGTTGCAGTGTCCTGAGGTCATGTGATCACCTTTTGCAACCTTATGACAAGCAAAGACAATGGGGATGCCAGATTCACTTCACGGCCATGTTCCTAACTTTGACAACTGCCACAATTCACTTAAAAATGTGGCAAGAAAGATCATGAAATTGGATAAAATTCATCTAACAAATGCCTCACTTAGCGCCAGAAATTTTGGGCTGAGTTGTGGTCATTTTAGGTTGTTACATTATCCTTACCATATATTTCATCTTGACAAATTAAGGTAGAATCAGTTGGATGACCTTTACATTGTTTCTTCTTAGATGTTATTTTCTTCAATTGTGAACCTCTAATCTGCCTGAAGGAAAAATAAAGTTGAATTATTTGGAAAAATGTGATTGGTTTCCCATTATGAGTTTTCTTTCAATTACTTTTCTTATGTTTATTTTTTTTCAGGTCTGTTTATTCCCCTTTTGCTAAACATTTGCAAAATTACTATTGCGAAAAGGCAATAATATTTCTAAGTTTATTGCCTTCATCTGGACCTCAATTTTCACATTTGTTTTTCCATATGGAAAAACCATATTACCCTAATGTGTATTTTATGATTCACTTTATCATGGGATTTAAATATATTCCTTTCCATGTCCTGAGACATATTTGTCATATTTTTGTTTTGCTTTACTTCTTCAGAACATACAACTTCAGTACGTTCATGTTGTGGTTGGTTTGCTATTTTAAAATTCATAGTAGTGTGAATAGAAAAACAGGATAACATTTGTTTACAGCTAAGTTTTGACATTTATTTACAATTCAGCCTAATGCAGTTTTCACTTCCTGAAGATCTCGAATGAGAAACAATTTGTGGTTCTTGTTATTTGGTTGATAGCTGAAGCCCTTCTCCAACCTTTTTACTTAATGGGACCCTTTTTTTTCTCTGGAAGTGACATAGATAGGTATTTTGGAACTTCCAATCTGATGAACTATCCATTGTGATCAGATTTCAAACCAAAGAATGCTTAACCAGAAGTATATTCTCAGTGTGTATATTCTTTGAGTGTAACAGCATAATGAAAATTGACATTAATTGAATGACACAAAATATATTTAGTGTCTCCACCTGCTGTCATAACATAATTGATTGTAGATCTCCTGTAACTAGGCTGTAAAAATCAAAAAGGTGATTAGAAATAAAAATATTATTTCCTGCAATGTAATGTCCATTCATAGTTATGTAGCTCCTATGTGGAAGCCCTACCAATTCTAAGAAAAGATCTAAATAAATAAATGCATTACTTCTATTACAGCATTCACTATATTCAAAATAGCTATTGATGGAAAAAATAGAAATTGTAAATTCTAACAAACAAGAGACCTAGTAGAATTTGTTCTTGATTTAAACATATGGTCCTATTTTTGGCATTCTGTTACATATTAATCAAGCAAGTAGATTTTATTGAAAAAAGAGACTAAATCACCCTGCAGTTGTGATGACTGTATTGGTGATCTTACCTTTTTTGTCTGCTTTCTTTTCTCACTACAGTATTTGAAATTAAAAGACTAATCTTTGGATATTTGGATTGGATGAAAATTGTCCCGAGTTCACTGATATCTGTTTTCAAGTTTTAACCCTTAGGATTAGTTTATTCACCGGAATAGCCATTCCTATTCTGTAATTTTAGGCTTAGAACTCACAACTAGATGCCATTTTGGGGTTTTGGAGGATGATAGAATATGATATTTATAAATGAGCAATGGATGAAGAAATTGAGCTCAGATTATACTAGAAAATTCATTTCCCACCTTGACTTTGATCTATTCTTTTGAAGGATTGATTTTATGTGTTAACTAAAAAACCAGAGTATTACAAAAGTTATTATAGATTATTTGTTCCACGTGGCAAAGATGAGATCATAGCTGTCAAAAATGGAAAGTAACAAAATAGTGACCTACCAATTATTTGTGAAAGAGAAGAGCAAGTGTAAGTAATAAATACTCCCAAAACCGCATTGCTTTTTTTTCCAGAAAATTTTTATTTTTTTATTCTCTTACATACCATTTTAAGTATACATTCACATAATTATTTTTTTCTTTACATTTATCATTCTTATACATTTATTATTCCATTTTATAGGTTTTAATATACATATACAGTTTGGGTTGCTTAGTTTACCACCCCTTCCTCCTGTTGTAACCCCACCTTATTTTCCCTTTCTTTTTTCCCTCCCTCCCTTCTCTACTTTCCTCCTTCCTCGTCTCCTTTCCCTTCCTTCTTCCCTTATCTTACTCCTACTCCTACTCCTACTCTTCCTCTTCCCCTACCTACCCTCTCTCCATCTCTTCCTCTTCCTTCCATCCTCCTCTCCTTACCTCTTTCTTCTTTCCCCCATCTTCCTTTCATTCTCTCCTCCTCTCTCTCTTTCTTTTCTATTATTATAGGTGTCTCTTTTAGGTCTCACTTTATGTTTCTTTGGGATGGTGTTTCAGCACACCCAAATATAATTGGTATCAAAACTGCATCAATTTCTGAATGCCTTTTTTTGTTTGCCCAGTCTTATGAGGGCACATTAGCAGACAATCCTAGGGTATCCAATTCTGAAGTAAAAAAATATTCTGCGCCAGGCACACAGAATAAAAATATTTTCCTTTACATTCATTTGAGAAAGCAGGTGGACATTTCCCTATTCTGTCTGCAAGGAACAGAGTACTTCAAGTTAAAAATAACTTTACTTTTCCAACTAAACAGATCTTCTAGCAGATTACATTCAACAGCTTAAATAATGGCAGAAGGGAAATAGAAGGATACTGTAAGTCAGTTCCCTCATTTCCATTTTATTGATCTTAAAATCTGGAATGGATTTCCAAGGAAAGAGGGTTCAGACATGTTGAAGCAGGCAACTATTTCAAACAGGTTATGTACAAGATGTATATTTTTCCTGTGTACATCCAAGGACTAGAGGTACAGACTTCTATAGCATCAGGAAATTGTGTCTCGAATTAAATGACTTGCTTTAACCTTTGGAAAGGTATTTCTGAGCAAAATCCTCTTCACTGGAGAGGCTCCATTAAATTCAGAGTGGAAAGAAAAGAGCACTGAATGCTAGGAATCTAATTTTAATCGGGACATATATGTTGTGCACTGTGCTGTGATTAATTGGTTAATATAGGAATAATATATTTGTTGTCAAATTATTGGTACTAACTGAAACTGAAAGCATTTAATAATTTTGGTCAATTAATCTTAAGGCTTATTTTGAAGTTATATTTTTGATTCTCCTTTCTCAAAAATGTCACTGTTTTTCAAAACACATTTATTGGAAATGTACACTGATAAAATTTAAGATAAATTAGTAGGAAAAGAAATAAGTACCTACAAATTAGTGGTGTGATTCAAAAATTTTACTACCGGTTCTGTGGGTGTGCCTTAGTGGGTGCAGCTTGGTGAGCATGGGAGGGGAAGGTTACTGAAAAATCCCCATTCTGTCCCAATCAACTGGGACTTGGGAGGCAGAAAATAGATGGGGGCAGGGCCAGTCAGAGGTGGTATTTACCGGTTTTCAAAACTACTCAAAATTTCCACTACCAGTTCTCCAGAACTGGTCACAAATTGCTGAATACCACCTCTGCTACAAATTGCACTGTTCCTTCTGGCATGAGATATGACATACACTATATTGCCAAAAAATTTGCTCACCTACTTTTACTCGCATATGAACTTATTGTATGTGACATCCCATTCCTAATGCATAGGGTTCAATATAACGTTGGTCCACCCTTTGCAGCTATAACAGCTTCAACTCTTCTGGGAAGGCTGTCCACAAGGTTCAGGACTGTGTTTAATAGGAATTTTTGACCATTCTTCCAGAAGAGCATTTGTGAGATCACACACTGATGTTGGACAAGTTTACCATGGTCTACCACTACGTGGCAGAGTTGCTGTCATTCCCAAACACTTCCACGTTCTTATAATACAGCTGACAGTTGACTGTGGAATATTTAGGAGCGAGGAAATTTCATGACTGGATTTGTTACACAGGTGGCATCCTATCACAGTTCCACGCTGGAATTCACTGAGCTCCTGAGAGCGACCCATTCTTTCACAAATGTAAAATGTAAAAACAGTCTGCATGCCTAGGTACTTGTTTTTATATACCTTGGTCATGGAAGTGATTGGAACACCTGATTCTGATTATTTGGATTGGTGAGCGAATACTTTTGGCAATATAGTGTATATATAAGAGGAAAAGAAAAAATTACAACTAAATATAGAAAAGAAAAAAAGAGATTGCAAACTATCCATATTATGCATAAAAGTTTCTAACTCGGAATTAAGTTTATCATTTAATGAAATATATCATTTGCATCAATCATTAAAACTGTACCTTCTGACAGAGATTTTATGACATTTTATAATATTGAATCATTTTTAATTAGTCTACATCAAAAGCAAGTACACAGTATGTAGCCTTTTCAAAAACAGATATCTGGAATCATTCTTCATTTCCAACTTCCCCAAATAATTCTCTTGGCAACATTCCTGGCTTTATTGGAATTTACTAAGGAAATTTTAAGATGAATAAATTCTGTTACAAAGCTATTGGGCTATTTGGAATGAATGTTTAATGAAGTAAAAATGAATGTATGTAAGACCATATTTAATGCATACTTTGTAACAGAGAAGTGGTAGTTACATATGTCAGAAACATAGCAGTGCTTTCAATGCCTATGAATGAAGTATTTATGATATGTGTCTAGTAAAAGAAAAAGGAATACATAACGTTCTTGACTTACAATCTAGAATTATGGTTGTAAGTCATGTTGGTTGTTATGTGGATCACCATGTAAGTGTGCCTGATTTTATTACCTTTTTACAGTGGTTATTAAGTGAACACTGGTTGTGAAGCAAATGCGGTGGTCATTAAGCCAATGCTACAGTTGTCAGGTGACACCATTATTATTATTATTCAATTGTATCACAGCGGCCAGTTGTTTCGCTGGATTTGGCATTGGTTACTAGTCGGGCCCCACCCAGGGGCCTAGCTTGTTCTTGCACAGCCAGAATTAGTGTTTCTTTCTTTAATGTACCTGTTGTTAACCATAACTAAGTTTGTTCACTGTCCACTTTATCTTTTATTTTTTCCAGAAATTGGCCATGCAGTGCTTTGTTCTGCCAACTCTCCATTCTTGATTTTATCACATCTTTTCTGTATTCTTGTTTCGTCTGTTGGGCCTTCAGTAGATTTTTCTTCTTTACTTCGATTAATAGATGTTGTGGACTTTCTTTTAAATAATCAGCCAGTGCGTGATTTTCTTCTTCAACTGTTTGCTTCACTTGTAATAATCCTCTGCCACCTGATTTCCAGGCAGGTATAATCTATCAGTATCACCACGTGGATGTAAACTGTAGTGCATTGTCATTAGTTTCCTGGTTTTTCGGTCCAAAATGTCCAAATCAGCTTATGTCTAGTTAACTATACCAGCTGTGTATGTTATAACTGGTATTGCCCAGGTATTTATGACCTTGATTGTATTTCCACCATTCAATTTAGATTTCAAAATTTTCCTAACTCTGTTGGTGTACTCTCGCTTGACAATAGTTTTTACTTCTCCATGCTTGATGTTATCCAACTGCAGAATGCCAAAGTATTTGTAGGCTTCATTTTTGTTGCATTTAATTAGTTGGCCATTGGGCATTTCAATTCCCTCACATGCAGTGATTTTGCCCCTTTTTATGGATACAGTGGCACATTTTTCCATGCCAAATTGCACTGAAATACCGGTGCTGAATACTCGGACTGTGTTTGTCAATGATTGGATTTCTATTTCTGACTTTCCATAGAGTTTCAAATCATCCATATATAGTAAATGCGAATTTTTTTTCAGCTTCTTTGGCTGTTTGGTAGCCTAATTTCATTTTTTTAAAGATTACTGATAGTGGGATCATTGCGATGATGAAGAGAAGAGGTGAAAGTGAATCACCCTGGAAAATTCCTCGCTTGATATTAACCATTCTGTAGATCTCATTCCCTACTGCCAACTCAGTTCTCCATTGCTTCATCGCCTTTTCAGTAAAGGATGTAATATTTTTGCTAATGCCAGTTGTTTCTAAGCATTTTATGATCCAATTATGTGGAGTGAGTCAAATGCCTTTTTGTAATCAATCCAGACCATATTCAAGTTCGTTTTTTTGTTCTTACAATTTTCTAATATCATTTTATCAATTAGGAGCTGATCTTTTGTAGCCCTGCTCCTTCTTTTGTTGCCTTTTTGCTCTACTGGAAAGATGTTGTTTGTTTCCAAATAATCCATCATGTTATCTGCAATAATGCCTGTGAGTAATTTGAAGGTTGTTGGCAAGCATGTTATTGGTCTGTAGTTTTCAGGTGTTGTTTCTTTAGTTGCATCTTTCTGAATCAAGTATGTTTTTCCAGTTGTCAACCATTCATCAATTTGACCCTTTTGTAAAATTTCATTCAGTTGCCTGGCCAATATTGCATGTAAACTGGTCAGATATTTGAGCCAGAAACCATGTAATTGGTCCTTTCCAGGTGATGTCCAATTCTTTACCTTATTTACTCGATTTTTGACCATCTCAGTTGTTATTTCTAATATTTGCATTTGTTTGTTGCCAATGCTTTTCTCAAAGTCATGTATCCACTTTGCTTCCTTATTGTAGTCCTATTATTATTATTATTATTATTATTATTATTATTATTATTATTATTATTATACAATTGTATCACAGCGGCCAGTTGTTTCACCGGATTTGGCATTGGTTACTAGTCGGGCCCCACCCAGGGGCCTAGGACGTTGTAACGTATTTTTGTAATATGCATGCAGATCCAAGCAGTGCGGCTTTTTGCATTTGGCTGATGGTGATTTTGTCAATTTTTAACTGTTTTAAATGTAATTCCAGTTCTTTTGGAATAGCACCCAGTGTACCAATTACCACTGGAATTACCACTGCTGGTTTGTGCCATAGTCGTTGAATTTCAATTTTTAAGTCGTCGTTGTTGTTATTATTATTATTATTATTATTATTATTATTATTATTATTATTAATTATTTAGTGTATAGCGATGTTACATTAGCCAGCAGATTACAGTGTGAGTACATAGCAGTTGTTTGGCTGCCAGAGTGCTAGTCCATTCATTCATGATGATGTGATATCCAAAATGCACCACAGGTGCCAGGCAGCTTCACACTCAGAAAGGCTCACAGCATTATACAGAAATCACCTTGCACTCAGGCATCAATTGGGAAAGTTCCGGCACCAGCTGGATTCACTCTATTGCATGAAATGTCATTATTTTCCCACAAAAGTGGTACCTTTTCATCTACTTGCATATAACATGCTTTCAAACTGCCTAGGGGAGGTCCATTGTAACTTTGAATTATCACTAAGCAATTGTTTGTAAGTCGAAGACTACCAAGAATGAATGAGTCCTAAATTAATGTGGAGTGAATACAAAAGGAATAACCAATATAAAAGAAGTACATTGATATGGTTTGATCATGAAAGAGGATGCAAGAAAATCAAGTCCCCTTCGGGGGAAAAGGGCGGCATATAAATAAAAAATAAATAAACATTTAAATTATAAAACAAATATGTGTATATAATTTATATAGCATATAAATGTTAGAGTACTGTATAAAACTGTGATTTGCCTCTGTAGAAGTGTCCAAGTAGCTGAAGAACTTGGCTGCTGAATTTCTAAAGAATAGGATCATGTGACGGTAATTGATAAACTAAATATCAGATAGACAAATATTTAGTAGTTTTCAGTCATAAGTAAAACATGTTTCTATATCTAATACTTTATGCTTAAACTTTGTTATTAAAATTTAGAATATGCATTTATGGCAAATATTTATTTAGTAATACCATCTATTCATTGAAAACGTTTTGGTTTATTGTCTCGAACTCCTGCTGAGTCTTCTGAATTATTGGATTATAATTATGTTCTATTAATAGACAGAACTAATCTGAATTTGCAGACACCATTAACTCAGCGACAGAAACACTCTGCCCTCTCAAGGAGAAAAGACAGTGTCAAAAATGGCTGACCCCTTCACTCGCTACAAGAAAGCAATGCAGCTAAGCTTGCAATTCCAACAAGACAAAACACATTAGCAAAAAGAGGAAAGGTGAAAATGAGACTTTTGAGGTAGCTGCAGAAATAGAAGCAGCAGCTGAGTGCAGTAACCAGTAGATCTTCTTGCCAGCCTGAAAATCACCACAAAGTAAGCACAGTTGATCTAGTACAAGCATCCATAATGCAACAGGACAAGTTGCTAAAATGATGGATGAAAAGCTGCAGTGCTGGAAATAATAGCATTTGGGTCTGTTAAATTCACATTCAATCTGGCCTTTGCTGAAGGAGAGGGACAGGCCTCACTTCGTGCCATCTGCCATCATCTTTTACACTTACCATTTTTTCTCTTTCTCTTTCATTGATTTTACTGTAATTTCTTTGCTTTATTGTTGTGAAGAGTCATTGAGAGTTCAGTGGCACATAGATTTAACTGTGTTATTATTAAATTATTATTGTTCCCAAATTATGATTCATCGGTGGCATCAGATGAGTGCCCAGGTCCACCCTCATTGTGAAGCTGAGCCAAGCAAAACAGAGATTGATGAAGCTATCAAACAGCTTAAAGATGGCAAATCTGAAGAACCCAATTGAGTCATTGTGGAGGTAGGAGGCAGGGACTCTCTGGGATTCAATTATAGTCACACTCTACTCTCAATGGTACGTGTATAAAGTTCTGCTGACTTTATGCCTGCATTTTAAAAGGATAATAAAATAAAATGTAAAAACTATCCGGAATTGGCCTCCTGTTCATAAAGGCAAAGGACCTTGTGCAGAGCATGCTTACAGCCAATATAAGAATCTTTTATAGATTATCCCAGTGTTTCTCAACCTTGGCAACTTGAAGATGTCCGGACTTCAACTCCCAGAATTCCCCAGCCAGCATTCGAGTTGAAGTCTGGACATCTTCAAGTTGCCAAGGTTGAGAAACACTGGATTATCCATACTAGAAAGAGCCATGTGGCTTTAGACAAGGCTATGGCTGCCTAGACTAGATTCTTATTGTCAGGCAAGTACTTGAGGACTCCAATGTATTGTCCAATACGAAAGCACCTTTTGCAAGGTTAAAATGCATAGTGACAAAACCAGTTGTTTTTCTTACTCAAAACAGGGATGTAATGAGGCTATATATCAGGGGTGAGCTCAGGGCTGGGTTTCGACCGGTTCGCACCGGTCCCTGCGATCCGGTTGGTCACCGAACCCGGAAGTAAGTAACTTCCGGGAACGGCGAAGCCCCCCCCCGCGCCCGCGCACGCCCGCACACCCGCGCCTGCTCCTTATCCGTTTTTTTCGAATTTCGCGCTTTCCACGCATGCGCAGAACGCCTGCGCGATCCTCCAGGAGCAGCTGGAGCATCGCGCAGACGCTAGTACGCATGCGCGCACCGCGTGCGTGAGGACACCGCATGCATGCACGCGCGCGCCACGTGCGTGCGTGCGTGAGGACGCCACCGGCCTCGTTCCAACCGATCCGGTTGGAACGGGGCGAGAAACCCACCCCTGGGTGAGCTGCTGCCAGTCTTACTACCAGTTCGCATCCCGCTCCTGCGTGTGCCAGATGTGCACTGTGTGTGCAAATTGTAAATTTTTCTTTGCACATGCGCAGAACAACTTATAGTGAATTGCGCATGTTCAGTCATTTAAAAAAACAAAATGATAGCACCCAGCAGTGGCAAGGGAACTGGTTTGGGGGTGTGGCAGGCCTGGGTCGCTGCTAGTTCTGCGACCCAGGCCTGAATTCCACTACTGATTCGGCCAAACTGGGCCGAACCAGCAGCAATCCATATCTGGTATATGTTCTCATCACTATTGTTTAATGCAGATTCATATTTATTTAAGAAATAGATTGTTTAGGTGTGTAACTTTTAAAATAATAACAATTCAAATAAAGGACATGCTTTATTATTTTAAAAGTTACATATCTAAACAATCTATTTCTTAATATTTGTACGTAAGGGTTACAAATATTTATAATTAAGGGTTGAAGTGGGGGGTCTTTGATGCTCTCTGAGTTGGTTGTTTTCTTGCAGACATTTCATTACCCAAACTACATCATGATGATGTTACTTGGTTTGGATAATGGAACATCTGCAAGAAAACAACCGAGCTCAGAGAATACCAAGGAGCCCAAATAACAATTCCACTCTTATGAAAATCCAAATAAGGTAAACTGTTAATACTAGGGAACAAATCAGGCATGAAATCCTCTTAGCTTCGCAACTGGTTTGGAACCAGGAATGTGCAAGTGGTGCTTCTACAAACTTTCTGTGCATGCGCAGAGCATTCATGATGATGTCTGGGCAGGTGGGCGGAGCCTCCCACTGCCACCACTACTGGTTCATCCAAACCGGGACAAACTGGCAGAATACCACCTCTGGAACAAATTACATAAGGCTTTTTGGGAAGCAGGCAAGCAATGAATGAATTTAACAAAGAACAAAATAAAATATTCATAAAGTTAATATTGTTCTCGGATCTGTAATATTTGTTAGTGTGTCTTCAAGTCAATATCAACCTTTCATTCAACAACTGGATCAACTTGATCAGGAAGGAATGAAAGAAATGTAATAGTATGTCTCAAATGTGGTTTCAGTATACCTTAATACAGTAAAAGGTACTGAATGGCATTGAGAAGCAAGATCAAGAACACTTTCTTCATCTTCCATCCAAGTTACACCCTAAGTAATTTGCAAAACTGATCATTTCAGTACCATGCAGATCTGAAACCTAGCTCCAAGTGATTCAGACTGTCCAGTTTTTTCCAAACTCCAACAATTCCTTTCCACCACCTCCTCAATAACCTATTCCAGAAAGTTGGTGACGGAAACGAAATGGTCTGTACCTCTGGATCAAGGGACACCCTCTTCAGGAGGGAGCATACCAACCTCTTCCTTTAAAAGACACATTCACAATCCCTCAAATGCAGATGTCTGTTCTTTCCTTGGTGGCTCACATAAAAGGCAAGCATCCTTCCTTGGTGGCTCACATAAAATGGCAAGCATCCAACTGACTGATATCATGGTATAAAAGATCCTGCCCAATTCTTCACACTTACAGATTCAAAAGTATCACACATGATGTAACAAACCATGGCTTTAATCACTTCAGTGGATTCTGTTTAGTCCTCGCGCGTACAACTGACAGCCAGCAAGAGCCAGGCCGCGCCTGATTGGCTAAGGGGGCTGTCAGACGTGCGCCTATTGGCTTCCCTGCTTGACAGCTCCGTATAAATAGCTGTCAAGCAGGGCGGAGTCCCGATCTACCACTAGCCTGTTCTAATGTTCAGTTCTGTTCAAATAAACGCAGTTAACTTTACCTCAGGAGCCTCCTGCCTCGTTCTTCCTCGGTTCAGATTCATCCATTATATGTACAGTTATGTGGGAATACAAGTGATTTTATCACAGAGTGAATGTATCATAAGAGCTTTGGATCTTATCATTTCAAAAAAGCCCAAATTGTCTTAAGTAAGGTCACTGGACAATAGGTGTCTATGTCCACCCTGTAGGTACAGCAAGGTCACGGAAGTAGTTCTATTTATTTTGATGCAAATTTGACCCAATATAGGCTGAAACTGGAGAGTCTGAAGTGTGGTAGTTCTAAGACTCTAAATTGTTGATTAATCAATATTATCTGGAGGAAGGAACTTGAAAAACTAGAGATAATAAGACCATATGTGTTGCTAAGCAGCATTATTCTGAAGGTAGTGAATCCTTTCTCTTTGTGGTTTTGAAAGAATTGCTTTCCTTTCCTTATGACATTCTGGTTTCTAAAAATAACTTCTTTGCATGTTTTTCAATAGATCTCTTTTTAGATTCTTGACATATCTTTCAAAGAAACTGGGACAACAACTTTTTGAATTATTCCACTTTTAAATTAAAATGAAAGTCTCTGCTTTGAAGTGAAACAGATCAAAGTAATGCTGTGAAGAAATTTCACTCTGATAGCAATATATCATTGTGCTTTACTAATATTCAGTTTTCAGGTAAAAGAATGATACTATTTTCTTATTTAAAATAAATCAATTATACATTACATTTATAGCAAAGCTAATTATATATTTTTTCACCTCTGATAAATAAAAGATTTCAAACAAAGGAAAATATATTTTGCCTCACATATCTATTTGTACATTATTATTTACTAAAATTAGTATTGGCATTGAAGCCACATTGAGTAAAAAATAATGAATGGTATGATTATATTAATTTGCATTCTGAGTGGCATTGCCCCTGCTAATCATGTTATATTCAACCAACTCTTATTAAAGCAATTACTATATAAAGATGAGGCGTCTTGCAGCACTCTTTCAGAGTAACAAATCCTAATAAAAACTACAGCTCATTTCATTGGATGCATGGAATGGCCTTCCTACATTGGTTAGCCACTCATGTATCTAAAGAAGCAAGTTACAGTTCATAAAAGGATGTACCTTTTAATTTTTTTTAAAAAGTCTGAACAGATGCAACCAGATTCCTGCTGCTTTTTGTCTATTAGAGATTAACATGACTCTCCTCCTACAATTTACGAGGAAGAATACAACCATTTAAGAAAATATAGAAGGTACCATCACATCAGATGGTGACTTAGAGATAAGCAATTATCCAAGTTTGTGGATGATGCTAAATTATTCAGCCTGATAATTGTCAGAAATAATTGCATAGATGTCCCAAGAGATTGGGTGAACCAACTTGGAAATGTTGTTCAGTAAAGTGACATACTGTATATGGACACAAAAAGCCCTTTGCTCCCACAGCTTTATACCCAAACACAGCTTTATACCCATAACTAATATGCTGCCTGTAATTAACTGAACTGAAGTCAATATGTGGTAATTGTGAAAAAGGCAATTTCCATGCTGGGGGTCATTAGGAAAGGGTCTGAAAATAAGTCTTACCCACATTGTATTGCCCCTTTAGAAAGCTATGACTTTTTCTCAAGTATTATGCTCAGTTTATTATTACATTCTCAAAAGATACAACGGAAGTAGAAGAAGTATTAAAAGGGTAACCCAAAGAATCAGGGGGCTCTAACACAGGTGAAACTCAAAAAATTAGAATATCGTGCAAAAGTTCATTTATTTCAGTAATGCAACTTAAAAGGTTGCATTAGTCTATCTCATATATATGAGCTAGACTCATTACATGCAAAACAAGATAGTTCAAGCCGTGATTTATCATAATTGTGATGATTATGGCTTACAGCTCCTGAAAACTCCAAATCCACAATCTGTAGGAACAATAACAGGAGAGGGGCATAGCTCCTTGTGGCATCTAGTTGGACACTGCGAACAACTGGACTACGCAGTTATTCTTATACACAGTGCTGGATTTAGATGAAAAGTGGCCCTAGGCTATTCCACTTATGAGGCCCTTTCACTTCCCATTTTTAAGTTTGTAAATTACATGAGAGACAAAAAATACATCATTACTGTGATATATATCAATATATATTAATATATATAGCTGGCCTCCCGACGGAGGGCGGCTCTGCTCTGCAGCAAAGGCAGCGAGGCCAGCCACCTCCCCTGCTGCGCTCAGCTGCCCGGCTCGGCCCCCTTGCCCTCACCTGCCTGGCCGCTGGTGGGCTCCGCATCGACGGGGCGGCTACTGGGAGTGGCCGCGCCTCTCGCCCGACCGCCGATGCCGGGAACGTGGGCAGGCTCCCCAACTGCCGCGGCGCTGGAACGATCTTAACCAATACATTTTTATGTTTGTTTATTAGTCATATGCATAGAATTTCTCCTTATTTTCGGTTCAGTGTTTTAGTGTTCACTGTTTTTAGAATAGTGTAATTTTAATTTTGCTAACAATTTGAATGTAGGCCCCTCTTAATCTTGAGGCCCGAGGCTGAAGCCTAGTTAGGAAAATCCGGCCCTGCTTATACATGATGTCCATGTTGAAAGACTTTTAAAGTGAAAATGGTTAAATGCATCCTGTTCCCTTCACTGTCAGCTTCTGAAGAACAGCCATAACCTTCTTTCTCTGCATGATCAGGGTTTTTGATCCCATAGGTAACTAAAACAATTTTAAATAATATGGATGGAAATGAAAGGGACGAAGTGATAGCATGCTTCCATCATTCCTCAGATATATTTTGTGAGCTCCTAAATAGGGGTTGGTAGCCTTCAAATCTTACAAATCAATGGCCCCCAACCTTTTGGGCACCAGGGACTGGTTCTGTGGATAGAGGCTTTTCTGTGGAACAGAGGGGGCATGGTTTCATGCACTGCCTGCATCCTGCACACGTAGAGATGGGGCTTCACTTGTTTGTGCAGCCCGGGGGTTGGGGACATGTTTGTATCTATAAGACTTGACAAATTACTGTTAACACTACAAAATGAACTACCAAGGCATAGCAAATGTCCCTAAACCAGTGATGGCAAACCTATTAGACACTGAGTGACCAAACTGTGTCCACGCGCATGCCCAAATGGAAAGGTGCATGCATGTGAGCATGCATGAACATGCACATGGCATGCATGGATGCGCAGCAGAGACCTGAAGACCAGCTAACCATCAGGAGGTGGGGCATCCCAACACTGGCAGCAGGGCAAGAGGTAAGGTCTTCTTCTTTCGTGAGCTCACATGTTGCCAGCATGTATATGAGCATAGAGGGCTGTGTGCTACCTCTGGCACACATTCTGTAGGTTCGCCATCCTGGCCCTATATTGTGCAAAATTTCACAGACTCTTGCTGAGTCGGAATTTTGGCAATGTTTAAAAGTGTACACCTAAGCATCCTTACAATATCCTTATTCTAATGTTTGTACCCCTGGATTTTATAGTCAACATACATAGAAAATATATTTAGAATGGTAATAGTTATTGAAGTGAATGTCAGAATTACTAAGATCTTCTATTTTAAATCATAGTATGAAAGTCAGATTGTTTATTTTAAAATTGCAGAATTGATAAATGCCTATACTTTCATTGTCACTCAGATTAACCTAGTTCCCTAGAGTTTTTAATGAAATATCTAATTGCCCAAGATGTAGCTAAGGAGAATTCTGAATTCCATGACACCTCCACCATTTAATCTAAATAAAAAACTGTGAAAGTCCAAGTTCTCAGCTACAATTCTTGCAAGTGCTTCTTCAAGTGCACAACCATATAACCAATCTTCAATTCATCCTCTGCATTGTGATGATTATGTAAGCAACATGTTCTTACATATTATTGTTTCATATCTGTAATCATACCTCTGACATTTCTTAATGTAAGAGGTTCACTACACATGTTTCTGTATGGCTGTACAGCCAAGTAGTCTACTTTGATCTGGTTATTAATAACCCAAGCCTCTACAATATATATGGATGCAGAGTTGGCTATCTGCCATAAGGAGGGAGATAAGCAACCACTTGGCTGGGGGCCCAGAAAGCTATCTCTATGAAACAAGGCTTGAATTCACAAAATTCTACCAATCTTTCCCTACGTCTGGATCAGTAAATTGTTGTTTCCTGCAAAATTCCCCTCCTGTCGCCCCACCTATAAGCTCTCCAGGAGGGGCCAATCAGTAGCCACTTATTCCTATTTCCTTCTGTGACCCTTTTTCCAAAGCTGCTCTCTCCTCCTCGCAGCCCTATGCATATGTACATCAGGGACAGCCTCCCTCTGTTCTTCCTCACTGCTCCCTGACTCAGACCCCACCTGGTGGCCAACAGGCCTCTCTAGTCCCTGCTCTGACTCCGAACACCCCCCAGAGTCTTCCTCAGCCTCCAGGGCAGTCCCATAGTATTCATCGCTGTCAGATTCCACCAACAGCTAGGCCAGCCACTGTTGGGCCACAACAGTAACAAAGCACTTTAAAAGGTTAATCAACATTTACCCAAGCTTTACTCTAAAATAATGCAATAGATAGGTTTACATAGATACTATCTATCTAATTATTAGATAGGCTCAAGGAACTCATTTCAGATACGTCCTGAGGCTCAATTTAACATGCTTAACACCATTCTTAAAATTTCATATGCTACATGTTTTGTTTTATCATCTGATGTCAGTGGAGATGATTCCTATTGACTCACCAATATTTCAATAAACATTTAACAATACCTTCTCAATTTCTTTCAATTCCTTTGCCCAATTACTCAAAGTATCCATCGGCATCATGCCAGAATGTATCCTTATTAATTTTCAGTGTCAGGTTACACACTGATGCTCACATTGATGCAAGTTTTTTTGGCCCAGTGAGTAGATATAAAATTAAGACAATATAGAATGAGTACCATAAGGAAGGGTTGTACATTGACAAAATGACTACTTTAGTCTATTTCCAGGGATTAAATATAATAAAAAAGCATTAAGAGTTCTGATATCCATGCATATTGTTTTAAGCACATAGATCCCCATTCCTTTGGTTATTGACAATGGCTTCTGTCATTGAAAAAAGAAAGGTGGATATCACTTACAAGAACTATCAGATGCTAATGTCTTCACACAATTATATCATTCTTTTAGGCCAGTTGAAACTTATTGTTTCATATTCTGTTTTAGTTCAAGGGATCTATACATTGAAAGGGCGACAACTAGCCTAACATTCACTGCATTCTGGTTATTCAAAAATAATGAGCCTGAAAGCAATGCTGACAAGGGCAACTGTCTGAACATTTTACTGTGTTAGCCAGATAAAAATGGATTCAGTAAGAAAAAAGAGTGAAAATGGATTTTGCCATCTACAATACACCCACTCATCAAAACAAAATGAAATGATTCACATTATATCAGAAATGGTATTTTAAACTTCCAAGCCAGGAACTAAAGTTAGCTAATGTTTTCTCTATAATGATTGATGAAACTAAAAGCATTAGCAAAGTGGTCTTAATATTAATTGTATAGAAGCATTATTCACAGAGCTTGATAAATGAAGGATTTCTTAGTTTCCACCTACAGAATCACTTGAATCAAGCCCTCTGCTTTGTAGATAATAAAGACACATTGCCGTCTCTTGCCTCTGTAGCCAAGAGACGTGATGATGTGAATGTTATGGGCACAAATCCTAACTGTGTGTCATTTTTCAACAGAAGGAAGTACATCAAGCTTTCCCTTACTCAGTTGAATTGTTGTTGATGAGGAAACAGATACACAGTATTTTTTTGAGGATTGTATGAAAAACAGGAATATATCGATTTTGGATTTATTTTATATGATGATAGCACTCTAATGGCAGAAAGTGAAGAGGAACTAAAGAGCCTCTTGATGCAGGTGAAGAAGGAGAGTGCAAAAGTTGGCTTGAAACTCAACATTAAGAAAACTAAGATCATGGCATCTGTCCCTCTCAATACCTGACAAATAGATGGGGGGAAATGGAGGTAGTGAAAGATTTTATTTTCCTGGGCTCTAAGATCACCGCAGACGTGGACTGCAGCCAAGAAATTAAAAGACGCTTGCTTCCAGGGAGGAAAGCTATGGCAAATCCAGACAGCATATTAAAAAGTAGAGACATCACCCTGCCAACAAAAGTGCGTATAGTCAAGGCTATGGTTTTCCCAGTTGCAATGTATGGCTGTGAAAGGTGGACCATAAAAAAGGCTGAGCGCCAAAGAAATGAGGACTTTGAATTATGGTGCTGGAGAAGACTCTGTGAGTCCCTTGGACTGCAAGGTGATCAAAGTGATCAGTCCTAGAGGAGATCAACCCTGACTGCTCTTTAGAAGGCCAGATCCTGAAGATGAAACTCAAATACTTTGACCACCTAATGAGAAGGAAAGACTCACTGGAGAAGAGCCTAATGCTGGGAAAGATTGAGGGCAAAAGAAGAAGGGCATGACAGAGAATGAGATGGCTGGATGGAGTATCCAAAGCAGTAGGCATGAGCTTAAATGGACTCCAGAATGGTAGAGGATAGGAAGGTGAGGAGGAACGTTGTCTTTGAGGTCAGGATGGGTTGGACATGACTTCGCAATTAACAACAACTCATTTATTAGAAGAAATTTGAATTGCACAATAAAGTTTTAGAATCAAGTTTCTGTTGAATCAAGTTTGATGTTGTAGAACGGGGTGTCAAACTGGCAGTCCATGGGCTGGATGCGCCCACCCCAGCTCCATGAAGGGGAAAAACTTTGTGATACATCAGCTGATAGCAATGCGATGCAGTGAGTTTGACACCTGTGTTGTAGAAGCTCTGTGACTACCACACTCCTGTTTATGATGTTGTGAAAAGATCATTCTCATTATGTTCACTTTATCATTTTAAGTTAGGTTAAGAAGTGGGAACAATATTGTCACTTGGTCTACTACGTCTTCCAAGTAAAAAAAGTAAAGGTTTGTCCATTGTGTCTTACTCTAGAAGCAGTGCTCATATCTGGTTCCTAGCTGAGGTAGTCAGCATTGTCCGAAGATGCTTCTGTGGTCATGTGGCCAGCATGACTATTCAGAGCCACATGAGACCACCAAAGTGGTAGTATTTATATATTTGAATTTGCATACTTTTGAACTTATCCCAGGCTGTAACCTTAGCTTTTTATCAGTTTATCTTATCAAGAGTCCAACATTTGTCTAAATCCAGACTAATTTCTGATTGGGCCACTATGTATCTTTTCTTTGTTTGTATGAAATCAGATTAAAGCATAACTTGATATTCCAGAGATCTCTTTTCTAAATAAAACCCAAAGCCCAATAACACTTATAGGGAATAGTCAAACTTGTATCTTGGATTTAATAAACTCAGAGCAACAATAAGCAGGTTTCCATGATAGGTACTAAGGGCCCTTCTGTAAATGGTCTGGGAGTAGCCATTGATTGCAAATTGAATGAGAAGTAGCAATAGTGTGACTGCAAAAAAGATGAAGAGTTTTAGACAGCATAGATGGAATAATTCCCAAATCAAGGGGTGTCATTCCTTTTCATTCTGCTTTGATCAGATCCCATCTTTATTATCATGTATAGTTCTGAGCTCACATTTCAAGAAAGGTTCAGAAAAACTGGAACAGGTTCAGATCAGAGGGATTATTAGTAACTAAGCATTGTGAAGAGAGATTGAAAGATCTGGGCATGTTTAGCCTTGAGGGGGAAAATAACTGAGATGGGTATCATAATGTTTTTCAAATACCTGAAGGAAAGTCAAAACCTGTTCTCTTTTATTCTAAAGTGCAGGAGGCAGAATAATGGTTTTAATTTACAGGAAGGCAGATTACAACTGAAAGAAAAGAAAAATCCTATCTATTTAAATAGTTCAAACATTGGAACCAATTACCTGAGAAGAGGGTAATTCTCCTTTATCAGAAGCCTTCAAGCAGCTGCCTGGATTCTTTAAATTGGTTTCTTGCTTTGAGCAACTCTATGATTTTGAAACGTAAGAGTCTTGGATTTCAAAAAGAACCTGAAAAAAACAAAGAAGCAACAGCATTATTGGAAAGGGTTTATTATGAGATGCATTTACAAAACAATGGAACTAAAAAAAAACCCCAGATAGATAATATGCTTTTTTTTAAAAAAAATGCAGAGTAATGTTTTTAGGAGGGAAGGAGACCATATATTAGAGCTGGATTTTATCTTGGGCTGATGGCATCTGGAATTGGAGAAAGTTATTCTTAGTCCTTTACCATGGGCAGAGCTTTCTGGTGGCACACCTGCTTTCTGGGTGACAGAACCTATTCCAATGATTTGCCCTAGGGATTTAATGGTTTCAGAGGGAATCCGGAGTTGTTCACGACACTCTAGAGGCCAGTCCAACTGATGTTTTAATCAACACTTGGTTACTTTGACCTTAGACTGGATCATGCCTATCTGAATTCTCTCTGAATTCTCTATGACCTTGGATTCCAAAAGACCCCTTAGTTAGAAAGGCTGGGTGATTAAATAGTGTAAAATATGTCTACAACTCACCTGGAAGAAGACAAAGTTAATCTGATTAAATTTGAGAAAGAGTTTTTCTTAAAGATTACCTTGTTGTGGTTAGGGCAGTGAAAGGGTTTTTTTAAAAAAATACTCTAGTTGCATCATCAGAGAGCTAATCAATTCCTTTTTTAAAAAATATATCCTGGTATCTTTTGAATGTGGAAGGACAACAGGAACATTTGCAAGGCTGCTGTGAGGATTATTCCAAACATATTTCAGCTAAAATCACTTGAGTTCATCTGAAGTTGTGAACAGACTATATGGATCCTGTAGAGTTGCTAGAGGCCTACTCTATTCTCCAAAGCACCTGAGGACAGAACAAGAGGCAATGGTAGAAACTAATCAAGGAGAGAAGCAATGTAGAACTAAGGAGAATTTTCCTGACCAGTTAGAACAATTAATCAGTGGAACAACTTGCCTCCAGAAGTTGTGAATGCTCCAATACTGGAAATTTTTAAGAAGAGATTGGATAACCATATGTCTGAAATGGAATAGGGCTTCCTGCCTAGGCAGGGGGTTGGACTAGAAGACCTCCAACTCTGTTATTCTGTTCTGTTCTGTTCTATTCTATTCTATTCTTGCCTGATTATATGAGAGGAGTTCATACTTGGTGGCTCTCATGTAGTAGAAGAAGTACAGCTACCTGCATTTAAAATTTCTATCTTAAATGGGATGCATATATCTCTGTGGGGATGGCTTGTTTTATTCATCAGGGAAGAGTCAGTTGTCTCTTTCTTATCTTCCAATGTAGCACTGCTATGCTAGCATTTCAAATGACTCAGTGATGTTATCAGAAAATACACTTAAAGTTATAAGTAAAATGTTCAATGTTGTTTATACCACATGTTTAGCAGGGATTGAGAAAACCTATATTGACAGGATAGCATCACCAGCCATGTAATGCACCAAAGATCTTATACAAGGATAACATTGTATAGCATGCAAGATAGAAGAATCACTTAGAAAGGACAAATGGAAGATAATGATCAGAACCGTTAAATCTAGGGAGAGGCAGTAGCCTCTTTAAATATGCTTAAAGCAGGGGTCAGCAACCTTAAACATTCAAAGAGACACAAAGGTACTAACCGGAAGCTCAATTCTGGAGTTGACTGGCAGTCCAGTTTCCCCACCATAGAGTCTCCTTCTAGGGTGGTGTCCTTTTTCCTCTACCTGTCCTAACCAAAAGCCCTATCAATTGTGGAACTCACCGGAAAATCCACCCCTTGGCATAGAGTCTCCTCCTCCCGACAACAGGGAGCTGCAGCAGAGGGATGAAAGTGCCACATGGGGCTCCAGAGCTGTAGGGACCCCTGGCTTAAAGCAAAAGTACAATATGAAGCATTCTTGCATAGAATCTATTTAGAAACTCTGCAATGTTTTTACAAGGAAGAGTTTATTTCCGTATATTTTCATCTCTTTTACTGAGCAACCATTTACAATACAATGCAATGCAACGCAATGCAATGCAATGCAATGCAATGCAATGCAATGCAATGCAATGCAATGCAATGCAATACAATACAATACAATACAATACAATACAATACAATACAATACCAGAGTTGGAAGGAACCTTGGAGGTCTTCTAGTCCAACCCCCTGCCTAGGCAGGAAACCCTATACCATTTCAGACAAATGGCTATCCAACATCTTCTTAAAGACTTCCAGTGTTGGGGCATTCACAACTTCTGGAGGCAAGCTGTTCCACTGATTAATTGTTCTAACTGTCAGGAAATTTCTCCTCAGTTCTAAGTTGTTCTCTCCTTGATTAGTTTCCGCCCATTGCTTCTTGTTCTACCCTCAGGTGCCTTGGAGAATAGTTTGACCCCGTCTTCTTTGTGGCAACCCCTGAGATATTGTAACAATGCTATCATGTCTCCCATAGTCCTTCTTTTTATTAAACTAGATATATCCAGTTTCTGCAACCGTTCTTCATATATTTTAGTCTCCAGTCCCCTAATCATCTTTGTTGCTTTCCACTGCACTCTTTCTAGAGTCTCCACATCTTTTCTACATCGTGGCGACCATACCTGAATGCAGTATTCCAAGTGTGGCTTTACCAAGGCATTATAAAGTTGTATTAATACTTCATGTAATCTTGATTCTATCCCTCTGTTTATGTAGCTTAGAACTGTATTGGCTTTTTTGGCAGCTGCTGCACATTGCTGGCTCATATTTAAATGGTTGTCCACTAGGACTCCAAGACCCCTCTCACAAGTTACTACTATTGAGCAAGTTACCACCTATACTGTACCTGTGCATTTTGTTTTTCTTGCCTAAATGTAGAACTTTACTCTTTTCACCATTGAATTTCATTTTATTAGATAGTGCCCAATGTTCAAGTTTGTCAAGATCCTTCTGTATCTTAAGCCTATCTTCTGGAGTGTTGGCTATTCCTGCCAGCTTGGTGTCACATGCAAATTTGATGAGTTCCCCATTTATTCCTTCATCCAAATCATTGATGAGGATGTTGAAGAGTACTGGGCATAAAACAGAACTTTGGGTTACTCCATTGCATATTTCCCTCCATGTAGATGCAGTTCCATTGAGGACTACATGTTGAATGTGGTTGGTCAGCCAGTTACGAATCCATCTGGTGGTGATGCTGTCTAACCCACATTCGTCTACTTTATCTAGCAGTAGGTTATGGTCTACCTTATCAAATACCTTACTGAATTCCAAGTAAACTATATCGATGGCATTCCTCTGGTCCACTAATTTTGTCAATTTGTCAAAGAATGCAATAAGATTAGTCTGGCATGATCTGTTTTCGACAAACCCATGTTGGCTTTTGGCTATTTCTTTATTTACTTCTAGGTGTTCGCTAATTCGTTGCTTGATTATCTTTTCCAGAATCTTTCCTGGTATTGAGGTCAAGAATAATAGAAAACATACACAAAGGACAAATTTGATGCAGATTTTAATTTCTTTCTATTGTAGCTTGCTGGGTTCCATTTATCTTCTAGTGTTTGAAGACTATTAGAATTACTATTACTCAGAGGTAAATGACAACATTAATTAAGTTGTGTTCTGGGAAAATGAAAGTATTTTGCAACAATATTTGCATTTCTGCCAATAGGCACTTTGGTACAACAGTACATTAAATTCTTTTCCTACATCAATAAATTAGTATTCATTATCCAGATTCTAACTTTTATTGTTGCTATTATCTTTGATATTAATTTTCCAGTCATGCTTTCCAAATCAAAGCAAGAAAAAAGTAGGTTGTTTGATAATGTGTTCTGTGGGACTTAATATATGAAAGGCTAAGAACCATTGAACTTACTACATGACAATAACGGAGACAAATACAACCATAAATTTATTCCCTCTGTTAATTTCTGAAAGTATAATCTAATAGAGCACTTCTAAAGTTCCTAGGATGAGGGGGGAAATGATAAATCACTATTACAATTTTTTTCAGTACTTGGAAGAGAAACTCACCTAGATCTATGCAGACACAGGAATCTTAACCCTAGCCTGAATGGGAGCTATTCTCATCAAGTGAGGATTTGGAAGTTGGGAGAGTGGCATTTGGTTGGTTCCAACTCTACATTACAGGCTATGTTTTTAATGGTAGCGTTCCAGGATTTCTATCTGAGTCATCATTGTTAAGTTATGGAGTTTGGAAGGCTTATATATTATCCTTCACATTCTTTAAAATCTGTATGAAGCTGTTGTACTCAGCCTTCAGATAGTTTGGAATTAAATATCCTAATTATGGTAAGAATGGCCAGCATTTTCCTCCTCCACAACAGTAAAATTTTAAGGCATTTGGCTATTGTGTGGTATCGTAATACATTATACGAAGTGAGGCCATTAACAACAGGTAGTTCCTGAGTTACAATAGTTCATTTAATGACCATTCAAAGTTACGGTGGCACTGAAAAAAGTGACCTATGACTTTTTCCACACTTATAACTTGCAAGGTCGCCATGGTCACGTGATCAATTTCAGATGCTTGTGAACTGACTCATACTTATAATGCAGTGGTGGGTTCCGGATCCTGGTGCAACCAGTACGGTGCAACAGGGCTGGGCGTCCACCACATGAACGCATGCAGCACACATGCACACACGTGCAGCACACACATACACAGCTCACACATGCAAAGCGTGCACACATGCAGTGCACGCATGCATACTTACCACCCGTGACATCTCCACAACACTGCAGCTGCTCGGTTGAGCATCACGCAGGTGCCATATGTTCCGTGTGCGGAAGCCCCGAACAGCTCAAATACAGGTAAGGAGCATGGGCAGGTGGGTGGGCCCTCCAGAGCACAGTACCGGAACAGTACCTGGTGCTCCCAGCAGGCAGCAGTACACCGGTTCACCGACAAAAGGGCGAACGACAAAACCGCGCCCAATTAAACCGCGGTGACAAAACCGTGTGTTCTAAAGCGCTCCAACGAATGAACCAACAACAGCGTGGCGACAGAAGCGCGCTGTAAAACTAAACCTAACCCTAAACCTAAATCTAACCCTAAACATAACGCTAAACCTAACCCTAAACGTAACGCTAACGCTAACGCTAACGCTAACGCTAACGCTAACCCTAACCCTAACCCTAACCCTAACCCTAACCCTAAACCTAACCCTAAACCTAAACCTAACCCTAAATGTAACTCTAAACCTAACCCTAAACCTAACCCTAAACCTAACCCTAAACCTAGCCCTAAACCTAACCCTTACCTTAACTTAAATCGCCCCTCTGTTGATTGAAATCGCCCTTCTGTCTCCGCGCTGTTGTCGGCACATTGATGACATCGCGGTTTTAGTGACGTGGTTTAGTCAGGCGCGGTTTTGTTGTTCGCCCTTTTGTCGGGTCACACAGTACACCCCTACTGGGGCATACCATTGTTATAATGGCTATAATGTCCCAGGTTCATGTGATCCCCTTTTGTGATCTTCTGACAAGCAAAGTCAATGGGGAAGCTGGAGTCACCTAACCATCATGTTACTAATTTAACAATTGCAGTGATTCACTTAACAAATGTGGCAGGAAAAGTCATAAAATGGGGCAAAAGCCATTTAACAATTGTCCTGCTGAGCAACAAAAATTTTGGCCTAAATTTTGGGATAAGCCTCTAGCTGAATTTATAGTCTTCTGTTTCTCAAATCTAGGAGTTGGATAAATGACTTATTCTGAGTGAATTTGAAGACTCAATGAAGAGTAGGCTGTAACAGGCGCACACTCACATTTGTGAACTGGTAGGGAAAGTAAGTGAATACTACACAATTTGGGGATGAATCTTGGGAAATGCATCATAGTCAAGCTTTTTGTATCTGCTACTTAAAATGAATATGAAATGAGCAGTGAACTTGAAGAAGTGAGGATTGATTTTTTTTCTGCATTTGATGCAGGAGGAGAGAGTTGATGTGGAAAGCTAATAATGAATTGTGTGAAGTTCTGTCTTCAATTAACTAATGCAAATCATTCACTGCTACTGTAATTGTTTCTCAGAACAAAAAATTAAATATTTTCCTTTCCTGTGTACAGCTTTTTCCTAAAGCTTTGAGTAACAAAAATGGTGATACGTATTATGTGAGTATGTGTAATATATAAAATAAATACAAAATTCATCTGGTGAGTTAGGTAACGTCAAATAGAACTACCTCCTGTTTAATGCATGGAAAATTTTCCCCCATCTTGAACTGCCCTTGTGACGAACTGCAACTCTTCTAAGGCCATTCTAGTGAAATTGTAGACTTGTGTTTCCACTTTATCCATTGTCTTTCTTTTTCCTATCCCTGTCAGTTTGTTAGAAACAATCACTTCATCACAGATTTTTAAAAATAACAAGGTTGTATTTTCTCCATATTTACATTTGTCAATGTTTCAATGTTTATATTTAATTCCAGCTGTTATCTCTTCCCATGCAGGTATTCATACATCTTTGTAGTAGAACGTATAAAATGGGTGATGATATGCTAACTGTTATATAAAAAGGTTATGTTTGATAAATTATATAATATACCAATCATGATAAACAGCAAAAACAGCTATGCTTTAGGGTTGAAGAAATGTACAACCACAGATTTACAATCTTGTATGTTCACTTTCTGGTTCTCAATATGATGAAAGAACAGAACAAAACAGATTGGTATGATTCTGCATGGTCATTTTTATCTCATGCATTTAAAAATTAGTCGAAATGAATTAATATGTATCATAAAGCTTAATATTTTTTCTTTATTTTCTCCCCCTTCCTTTATTTTTTATACAAAAGCAGTACAATAAAATAAAACTACACATTCTCTAACAAAAAAGTAATGGTACTTATTTGCTCTCATAACGGTGAATCCTAAACTCTCTGAAAATATCCAAATTTCCTCCTATGGAAGTTGCTCCTTTCAAAATGGGCAATTTAATACATATTTGCAACAATAACAAGTATAAATAGAATTGTTGGTATTTCCAAAACAATTGTGATGTATTTTGATAGATGAATACAGATAGTTATCATTTAGCAGTCAAAATTGAGGCTGGGAACTCGGTCGTTAAGCTAAGGTGTTGCTAAGTGAAACTGAGACTGTGCTTATAATCTTACTTTGGCTTTTCTTTGCTGAACAGACTTGTGAAGAATAGTTGTGAAGTTATTTTTCATCCCCATTGTAACTGCAACCATCATTAAATGAGGCAATCGCTAAACAAGACAGTTCCTATTCAAGGACTACTTGTAATCTCTATGCCAAAAAAAAATGAACAATTACATGTCTTAAGCCATCCTTGAAAACATTGGCAAAAGCATTTGTAGTCTGAAGCAACAAATGCCCTGGAACAATTTTCTGGGCACTGAATTTTTTTCTATTCTAGCTATTTACCTGATCAGTATCTGTTTTAACACCTTTATGTGGGAATAGATAGCACACATTTAATTTGTACTAAGGACTTCAAATGAATGGCATTCCAGTTATCTTACTTCGATATTGTATCTCACAAATTGATTGAGTGTCAAAATCCTAGAGTTATAGCGTTTAAGTACAAGATTTGCAAAAGCATTTAATTAAATGTCCTTGTTGTCCCCTCTAGAGACAACATTCTCTTGGCTGCATTGTGTTAATGCATTGGGGGTGGGGTGAGGGGTGTGTGATTCTGCTATAATCTGCCTTTTCTCCAAGACACTCAGGATGCTATCTAATGTGACTCAGAAGTTTGTCACTTTATTCCTATAGCAAGCTTCTGAGGCAGGTTAGATTAAGACTGTATGACTTTCCAATATCACACAATAAATGAACTTTATCACTAAGATGGAATTTAATTGATTTTTTTATTTTATTTTGACAGATGTCTATGGAGATTCTCAGCCACTCAGGTCATGGTTGCCGAAAGGTCCTTTTTCAGGAGGCAACTGGATTTTCTTGTTTTCTTTGAAGACATTTCACTTCTCATCCAAGAAGCTTCTTCAGTATCTTCTGACTGGATGGTGTGGAATGTCATCTTGACAGTGCCTGAATCTATTGTAAGAAGATGCCCTTCCATTTGTGACATTTATACTATACAGAACTGGTGCCACACCATGTGCTTCTATAATGTTTTTGAATGTTTGAAACTAAGAGCACAACTGTGATGACCCAGGGCAAGGCATGGAAGCCATACATCTAGCTGAGAGTTCAAACATTCCTTTAATGCTCCAACTTTTCCCCCAAATGCTCCCACATTATGCAAGTCCCAGAACAAAGCTCTCCCTCCCTCCCTCCCTCCCTCCCTCTCTGGCTGTAAACAGTAACCAGTAACAGAGCTGGAAGGGACCTTGGAGGTCCTTTAGTCCAACCCCCTGCTCATGCAGACCTGTACTTGGGATTCGAACAACAAGTAGTCCAGTGAACACTGTTAGTACAACAGCTTCAAAGAAGTCCAGCAAGGCAAAGGAGCAAAGAGATGAATCCATGAAGCAAGGAATAAGCAATGAGTCCACGAAGCAAAGAAGAAGCAAGCAGTCCTGCAAACACCAGATGTTGGCAATAGCACACAAGACTGTGCAAATTCAGCATTTGTTCCCCAAAAATGCCTTTCCCCGCAGTGTCTCCTTAAGTGTCAGTCCCCAGGTGTGCCTTGTGAAGGGGGGGCACTTTCCTCCTGAGTTCTTGGGTTGGTCTGCACTGTTCTTGCCTCCTCTTTACTCTCTGTGCTCAGGAATCAGGAGGGGGCAGTCCTTGCTCTTCGCCTGAGCTCCGTCACTCTTCATCTCCACTGCCTGCCCTCTCTTGGTCATTCTGCACCCATTCCTCCCTATTGGCAAGGCATCCCAAGCCCAGGGGGCCCAGGGCTGCCTTGTCCTGCTCCTCGCCCATTCCTCCGAATCAACAAAACCTCCCCTCAGTCTCACTTGGTCATAACTCTGGATTCAGGCTCTGATGAGGACATGACAACAACTGCAGTGCAAAAGAAACACAAGTGAAAGAACACTTCTGCAGTCTGCATACTGCACTTTTGCCATGGGGGTCTGGGTGACAGGAGGAACTCTCACGTTAACTTCACATTTTTTTTTCTTTGCTGGCATCAAGAGATTATGGAAATTGGCATATTTTCAACTATCATTTTGGTGGAACAAAGATGATTCTGCTGCTCCCTTGTGACTTTTATTTTCCTACTCCATGAAAACAAACCAATGAGATATGGATGAGGTCAAGGAGAGGGCAGGATACCTGTTATTTGCCAAATATTAGTCTTTGAATATGACAGCTGGTAAGAATGCTACTTATATCATCAGGAATACAAACATTTGCTGAATAGATTAGAAGTGGGACAAAAAGATCCTCAGTTTGTGTGTCTGTGTGTGTGAGAGAGAGAGAGGGAGGGAGGGAGGGAGGGAGAGAGAGAGAGAGAGAGATTTTGATAATCCTCTGATAACCAGGCAATAGACTACAAATAAGGTTGTAGAAATCTCAATAATTTCGATGAAGCCAAGAAATAAAGGTTTGTTAAAAAATAGCATTGTTACAATCTGAGTTCTAAGATTTACTGCATTTTTGGAAGTCAAAATTTTAGATGCTCATGAATTTTCCATCAACCTTGCCAGCAACTACTCAGTGTATTATTTATAAATAGATCTGGAAGAAATGACTGAACTGACCTGATAATTCTGGGTTCATAATGAAATTGGTGATGGATTGTTTATAAAGAACTCATTATTAAATAGTTAGTCTTGGCTTCTTTATAAGAAAATGTGGAGCCCTTGGGGAAGTGTTGCAATAGTTTTTATATTTTGTCATATCCTAGGAATGCTTTGTGACAGATTTTTGTATTCCTTTTTACAATGGAAACTTGTTGCTTTAACAATATTCAACAATAAAGTAAGCTCAAAGTATCTCCAATTGATTTTTAAATGAAACTTTTAACAACTTTCAGAATTTTGAAAAATAATAAATGCCTTTTTCAGGTAGGTGTGGCAGGATTTCTGGGAAGATTTTTAGCACACAAGTAGCAAAACTATTAGCACAATAATAGCTATAGAAACAAAAGCTAACATAACATGCTAGCACATACTCTTAATGATGCCTCTATATTATCCATGTACATAAAGTACTAATCAATATTTTGTGCAGGTAGATAATCCCCCTAAACATAGGATTATGAATTCCTGAGGAAATGATAGAAATATGGGGAATCCATGCCTGTCCTTATGTAATATTTTAGTTTTAGATGATTAATGATCTCCTGGTTCAAATGTGGTAATTGACAGATAAAAAATCTATTTGGATGGAGATGGACTAGCTTCAGTTGTTTCAGATGAATTCAATGTAGGATTTGTTGCATTCATACAAAGTATGGCAGTTGGTCTTCCTTTGCTTGGAACGTCCAATAGTGGACAATCCTCTCTCAAAGTGATCATATTGATTGCTCTTCCTATCAAAAGTTTATTGTGATGTTCTGTTGAAACTTAACTCTTTGTGATGACACAAAACAAAGTAATAATTACAAACTTTATATTTTATCTGGAACATGAAGTAAATATGGTCTTCCATAGAAGTGGCATTACCTCACATCTGTTTAAACCAGATAAGAAAATACATATATCAAATCTGTGAACTGATTTCATATCCGTATTTTATGTAGTCCAATTAAGTTTAAGTATTGGATGCATTTTTCATATCTTTTGGAAATTGGTAATGCAAATAGAGTGAGACTTTTATGACCTATTATATAAAATTGTAGGTGTGGAAATGGATGACATTTCTTATTTTAATTACTTTATTTATAATGTAGCCAGCCAAATAGAATGTTCCCTTCCTCTGACAAATAGACGCCAAGTAGTTATCTGTTCTGGAGGCAGTGAGCCAATAAAACCTCTGTGTGATAAATTACTATTCTTTTAAGAAATGTACCAGCTAAATCAGTAAGGAAATGCAGGAATCCATATCATCAGGAATAATAGCAACCAAGCAAAGTATGGACTATGTGGATAAGATAGAACCTTGGACATAGATTTTCTTTTAGGTGTGAATATGTGAAGAATTCAGTTAGCTATCTTATTGCTCATGTTTGTTACACCAGACTAGATAAAGTTCAATGGCATTTGGGGGTGGGGGGTGGGGGTGTTAGACCTTACCCTCTTGTGCCCATGTAAGGATTCAATACTAATTTCCTGCTTGACTCCTCTTCCAGATTTGGCCAGTCTGTCAGACATCAACTTCTCCTCAAAACAGTCCCCATCTTCCATGATGAATTCCTGGACTGAATTCTCATAGGAACTTGGGAGGAGTGGAAGCAAAGCCAGTTTAATGGAATTGTCTGCCTGTCAGGGTTCCAAGTAACACCTCCAAAGAAAAAAGACTCCGAGTTTCCTCAAAGTTCCATTTTATTAGAGATGTCATATTGGCACATCTGGGAAAACCCAATTCTGAAAACTTCCAGGTTTTCCCCACCCAAGTGAAAGTTCAAGTCCCTGCCCAGCACTCACATGTCCATCACATGGTCCAATCATGTGCCATCCAAACTGAAGATGCCTCCCAGTCACACCACTCCAGGTGCAGGGCAAGATGTCCTTGACTCTCTGAAAAAGAAATGTTATTTAGACTATACTGTATATCTCCCATATTCCATATAATCCCCCCTCCCATTTTCCCACACCAGAAAATGGGGCAGGCCTGAAGGCCCAATGCAAAAGATGGCTTTCAGGCCTGACACTGCCTCTGTTGGAACAGGTGCTGCTTTCTGTAAAACATCTAAATGATCAGCAGGAAGTAAAGGCCAGAAGTGGACAGTGGGGCCTCATCAACCACTATATATCTCCCCAAATGGGTCCCCTCTATCTGGTTAACCTGTTCACTTACAGATTCCTTGGCCTGCTCCAGTACAGAGTAGGGACTCAGAAGTTTGGAAGGCAGTGGCTTTTTGTGAAAAGTTGGTGGAATTTCTGCACCAAACTGAGGGTCCACATATCTGGCAGGCCCTCAGGATTGTTCAGAGACTGGATATCCTTTCCAATGGATGAAATAGTGCATGCCTTTGTACCTTCATCTACAGTCCAAAATTCCTTTGACTTCATACTTTTTCCACTTGCACAATCATCAGACTAGATAGTTCAATGGCATTCAAAGGTAGGTCAGACCTTTCACCAATGAGTTTAGGTAAGGCAGGTCTATGAAACTGATGCCCACGGGCCAGATATGTCACACACAGGCAGTGGTGGGTTCCTACCGGTTCGAACCGGTTGGCCCAAACTGGTAGTGGTTTGGCGGCCTGGGTCATTGGAACCGGCAGTGACCCAGGCCTACTCCACCCCTGAAGCAGTCCCCTGGGCAGTGCGATCGGCATTTCATGCACAGTGCAATTTTAATTGCACTGCGCATGCGTGCACAGCACACATTAAGCACGCATCAAGCACGTGCAAAGCATGCACACAATGAAGAGCGCACACAAGCGAACTGGCAGTAGTGCCTAGCAGAACCTATTCCTGTGCACACCCACACACGCACACACCCCAGCTCCACAAAGGCAAAAAATGTTTTGATACTTCATGATCCAGCATGTGACACAATTATGATGTAAGGATTTCACAATCCCAGCCTCTCTCTCTCTCTCTCTCTCTCTCTCTCACTCTCTCTCTCTCTCTCTCACACACACACACACACACACACACACACACACACACACACAAACACACACATACTTCCCACAGTGACTTTGCTTTTTGGAAGCCAGCTGTTCATGTTGAACACATGATGCCAGGATACTGCAACCATGGTTAATACATTCTGGTTGCCAAGTGCCTGAAGTTTTATCATGTGACCATGGTTGAGGACTACCTGCACAATAAACTACAACATTTAAAAAATAGCTCAAATTAGTGTTATAGATGTAGACTTAGCTTTTAGTACCTTCTAGTACCAGAACTGTATGAAGCTCCCAAAATTTTAAATATATTTTACATCTATTTCTCTAATATCTGGGAAAAGCAGCAATATGATACTTGCCAAAATATTTCAACTCAATCAAACAGAATTGCTAACAGATGTCTATAAAACATTTCTACATGTGGGATCCAAACAACCTTTCTGAAAACATGAAATATGTGAGAGGTGAGGACACAGTGATGCAGTGGTTTATTGATGCTGGAACTGCCCGTCGGAAGTAATTTGTACACTGGCAATCTGAGCCTGGCTCCATGAGATGGAGTGAGCTCATTCACTCAATCCCTAGCTCATGCCCACCCAGCAGTTCTAAAGCATGCAATATTGAAAGTAGATAAACAGGTACCAGTTCAGTGGGAAAACCTAGTTGCATTCATGTGTTCAAAGAGTGGAAGCCAGCACTGGACCTGGCTGGAAACAAGACAACACAACATGAGGCAAGGTGAGGAGAGGCAAGACCCTGGAAGAGCCAGCAACCCAAGAGCTGCTAGTCAGCTGGTGTAGAGGTAGTTCAGCCCCTGCAGCGCATCAAGGATAGGCAGGCAAACACCAAGCAGAATGAACTAGCAATTAGGGCTGTCAGGACTGCATTGTGTCTAGCATTTATAGATTTCCTTGACATGGTGTGCTATATGCTAGGTAGGTAGGTAGGTAGGTAGGTAGGTAGGTAGGTAGGTAGGTAGGTAGGTAGGTAGGTAGATGATTGATTGATAGATAGATAGATAGATAGATAGATAGAGAGAGAGAGAGATAGAGAGAGAGAGAGAGAGAGAGAGAGAGAGAGAGAGAGGGAGAGATAGATAGATAGATAGATAGATAGATAGATAGATAGATAGATAGATAGATAGATAGATAGATTAAGGTGACCAGATGTCCCGCTTTTGGCAGGACAGTCACGATTTTTAATAATTTGTCCGTGTCCCGCAGCATGTTCAAAACGTCCCGATTTTCCAAAAGAAAGAAAATCAATTTTAAAAAGGACGCCGTTAAAAAAAAGTTTTTATTTCTCTAAAGTGTCGTTCCCGATGTGGCCTTTAGAGTGCAATGGTTTCCCTCTCTCCGCTCGGCTCGCTCATAGCGCCCGAGGAGGGGCAAGGCTCCCTTCCCTCCTGTGGGTGTGTGTGCTGACGCGTGCCATTTTTCTGCAGGGAGAGTGATGGCTTTCTGGCGGTGGCAGTGCAGCGAGGAGGAGGCTTGGTCCCGGGCCAAGCGGCTCAGCCGTCGGAAGGTTGTTCTCTTTTTTTTTTGCCGGCTTCTCTCGGGCGCCCCTCTCCCTGTAGCCATTTCTCCCTCTTTCTCCTTTTTGTCCTTTCTCCTCCTTCCCCCAAAAAGAGAACGAGTGGGAGAAAGAGGAGGTGGGGTAGGGTAGAATGGGATCATTGCTGCTTTCTGAGCTTGGTGCAGCAAGGATCCCACTATCCTACTATTTTATTTTTCTTTATGTACACTGAGAGCATATTTACCAAAGACAAATTCCTTGTGTGTCCAATCACACTTGGCTAATAAACTATTCTATTCTATTCTATTCTATTCTACTCTACTCTACTCTATTCATTTCTATTTCAATTCTAACAAGGAGTTTAGCTTCTCTCTCTTGAAAATGTAAGCTAGTATAAGGCATAATAATGCAAGCTAGCCTTAGCTTTCAAACAGTTCATTTAGTGACCAAAGCTACAACAGCATTGAAAAAAGTGACTGATGACCATTTTTCGCACTTAGTGACCATTTTCACACTTAGCGACCGTTGCAGCATTCTCATGATCACGTGATCAAAATTTTGATGTTTGCCAACAGATTCGTATTTATGATGGTTTCAGTGTCCTGGGGTCATGTAATCGCCTTTTGTGACCTTTTGACAAAGTCAAATGTGGAAACCAGATTCACTTATGCTACTAACTTATCAGCTGCAGTTATTCTCTTAAGAACTGTGGCAAGAAAGGTGGTATAATGGGCTTAGTGACCAAAGTTACAATGGCATTGAAAAAAGTGACTGATGACCATTTTTCACACTTAGTGACCATTTTCACACTTAGCGACTGTTGCAGCATCCTCATGGTTACGTGATCAAAATTTGGATGTTTGGCAACAGATTCGCATTTATGATGGTTTCAGTATCCTGGGGTGATGTAATCGCCTTTTGTGACCTTTTGACAAAATATAAAATTTTTAATCAAGCCCCCCGCGCCCCGGTCAATGGTGTCCCTCTTTACCAATCTGAAAATCTGGTCACTTTAAGAGAGATAGATAGAAGATAGATAGATAGATAGATAGATAGATAGATAGATAGATAGATAGATGGATGGATGGATGGATGGATGGATGGATGGATGGATGGATGGATGATGGATGGACGGACAGACAGATGTGAAAGGTCACCTATATCATCTCCCTATTAACTTTATTCTTATACATTTATTAGGCTAATCTAGAAAGTGCTCATAAAATTAACATGAATCTATTAGTTCACAGGATAAAAGACCTTAGATGCTGCAAATTCAGCAGAGCCCTGATGTCGTAGAAGAACAACCTCTTCAGATACTACTGTAAAATCAAATTGAATCCTCTGTGCACATGGGATGCTAACTGGGCATTGCGAGAGTAGACAAAACCAATAGGAGTGGTGGTTAAAACAGGGAATTCTGGATAAGGCAGAATCTAGCCTGCTGGAATATAGTCAACATCCGAAGATTTAGCTGCTTATCCCATTTCTTTCTCAGGTTTAGGCAACAAAATTAGATACATGAGGCTTGGTGCCAAAAAAGAGTGGGGGAAGTGAAGGGGAAAAGACAGAAATGATCTCTTGTATCTTACGCTATGTGTAATTATAATGATGGCTGGTGTTAAATAGGATTTATCGGAATCAGGATATTGATTCTAATATACTCCCAAGTAGCTTTTTATTAAATTAAGTAATAATGGGCTTTTGTTGCATCAGTCAGCATTTTTATCTACCGAGAGCCAGTTTAGGGCAACTTTCCATCTCATTAATGCCAAACTTTGTAAACTATCTGAAAAGCAGTGACGTGCGGTGAGGTTTATGCCTGGTGAGGCTCAGCTGGGCATCTCTTCAAAGACTCACCAGATCCAGCGGAGTTCCTCCCCAGACTTTGGCAAAGCAGCTCAGCGGGGCAGCAGTCGGCCTCGGCGGGGGGGGGATTTGCATCACGGGAGCCACCAAGTGCCCAGGTCTGCAGCAAAGGCGCTTGGCAGCTCCCGCGATGCAAAGTGCCCCACCACCGCCACCCGCCCGCTGCCCCGGCGTGCAACCGCTGCTTCTCCAGGCTCCGCCGCTGGAAGTCCTGGATCGCCTCTGGGGGAAGGCTGAGCGAGAAGTGGAGCAAAGCTTCTCCGCGGCCTCCCGGCGCCGCACAGAGCCTCTCGCATGAGCACGTGCCAGCGGTCAGCGGCCCGGAGCAGCCCCGGCTGTGAGACAAGGCAGCGCTTAAAGCAGCTGCTGCCACTGCCACCGCCCCTCCTTCACTCGGCAGGGCGTTCCTGCCGCCTTGGGCCACTTTGCTGCATGGCAGCTGCTTCTGCAAGGAGGCGCTGGGCCAGGAACTGGAGAAGCCGGCAGATCGCTCGGACTGGAGCCTCCATGGAAAGGGCGCTGCGTGGCTTCCAAGCGATCCGCTGGCTTCTCCAGTTCCTGGCCTGCCTCCTCCAATGAACAATCCTGCTGCCCTGGCCTGCAGCTAGCCAGCCCACCGCTGCCTGATATGCTCCGTGCCTGGACTCACCGCTCTTCTCCTCTTCTTCCTCCTCCTCCTCCTCTTCCTCCCCGCTCGGTGCTGGGCTGGCTGCAGGCCAGGGCAGCAGGACTATTTGCCGGAGCAGGCGGGGGGCAAGGCGGTGGAGCACGACAGCGGCGAGAAGCATCTCAGATGGAGCCGGGACACCCGGAAGGCAAGCCGGCACTTCGGCATGCCTTTAAGTGCCGGCTTACCTTCCGGGTGTCCCAGCTCCATCTGAGATGCTTCTCGCCACCGTCGCACTCCACCGCCTTGCCCCCCCACCTCCTCCGACAAACAATCCTGCTGCCCCGGCCTGCAGCCAGCCAGCCCACCCCCTGACTGACCTGCTCCCTGCCTGTACTCACCGCTCTTCTCCTCCTCTTCCTCCTCCTCCTCCTCCTCCTCATCCTCATCCTCCCCGCCCACCCAGCCCATTCCTCCCCCCCCACCACCACTGTGTCCAACAGGCCAGGTGTCTCACGTTTATGGCGGACATAAATAAGAGACGCCTAGCCTGTTGGGACACAGCGGCGAGAATGTCCCTGCCGCCTCCGTGCTCCGCCACCTCGCCCCCCCCACGCCTCCTCCAACCCCACCGGACCGCTGTGAAGAAAGAAACACACACACACACTCCACAATAAAAAAATTACATATTTAATTACAATAAATTTGAATCCCCTTCTTCCCTCCGTCCGATCCATATACCTTTTCCAGCTGTGGAAACTCTCTCAACTCTCCTCTTGTCTGCCCAACGTAAGCGTGCTCAATGTAAGCGTGCTTATAAGGCGTGATTTGCTGCTCCCCGATCAGGAGCAGTGCCTCTTTTGCATATGGAATATTTTGCTTTTTAACTCTTTCTTAACTTTTAAAAGGCGAAAAATTCCTTATGCAAAGGAGGACCCGAGTTCTCTGGCCTCCTCCTAGTTAATACTGAGAGCAGACACCAAGCCACTGTGACTTGAAATCTGGTAGCAACTACCCTGGCTTTAATTATTTTTAAAAAATTATTTAAAATTCTTTCCTTTCCCTGAGGAGACTGGTGAGGCCCCGCCTCCCTTGCCTCTAGTGACTGCACGTCCCTGCTGAATAGAGTGGATTATTGAAAAATAATAGTTGTAAATATTTGTGAGATTTTTAATGCCCCCTCAAATGATAAGGAATAAATTATACAAATATATTTTACTAGATTAAGATGACTTCCTTTGAAAAAAAAAATTATATAGACTCTGATTAACTAGCCACTAATTTCTTTTACATATCAGGAAAAAAAATCTGCATTAAAATTGTATTAATGTGCCAAACACTACTTGTTGTGACTAAAACTCTATATTTATTAGTGCAGTTTCCTCAAAAGAAATACATTGAATCCAGGGGTGAAATGCTACCGGTTCTGACTGGTTTGCTAGAACCGGTATCAAAAAATGCTAAGTAATGCTGGTAGTACAGCGTTCTACATGGGGCTGCCCCTAAAAAGTGTTCGGAGACTACAGTTGGTCCAGAATGCAGCCGCAGGAGCGATATCGGGTGTACCTAGGTACACCCATGTTACACCTATCCTCCGCAAGCTGCACTGGCTTCCTATTGGTCTCTGAACGCGCTTCAAGGTGCTATTTATTACTTTTAAAGCCCTACATGGCTTAGGACCTGGATATCTGAGAGACCGCCTCCTGCCACATACCTCCCAACGACCAATTAGATGTCATAGGTTGGGCCTTCTCCGGGTGCTGTCGACCAGACAATGCCGGCTGGCGGCTCCTCGGGGGAGGGCCTTCTCTGTAGCTGCTCTGGCCCTGTGGAACGATCTACCCATAGAGATCCGGACCCTTCCCACTCTCTCGGCCTTCCAAAAAGCCACCAAAACCTGGCTGTTCCGGCAGGCCTGGGGCTGTTGAACAAGGTCCAGCCCCACTTAAATGGAATGTATGGTGTGCTGTTTTTTAAATTATATCTCATGTTATTTTTTAATTCTTATTTTATCTTGCTGTAAGCCGCCCAGAGTCCTACGGGATTGGGCGGCATACAAATTTATTAAATTGCCAATTGCCAATAGTAAAAAGAAATGCTTTAAAAAGTGAAAAAAAAGGTTCTGATGATCACGGAGAACTGGTGATTGTCATGGAACCTTTTTTTCACTTTTTAAAGCATTTTTAACTACCTATTTGCCGGAACCGGTAGTAAAAGAAAATGCCTTAAAAAGTGGGGAAAAATGGTTCCGATGATCACACGGATCAGCTGTGAGCCGCAATCATCAAACCCTCTTTATTTTACTTTTTAAAGCATTTTTTCCTGCCGGTTTGGGTGAATAGGTAGGGGAAAAAATGCTTTAAAAAGTAAAATAAAGAGGGTCCAACAATTGTGCGGCTTGCAGCTAATCCCTGTAATCACCGGAACCATTTCCCCCACTTTTTAAAGCATTTTCCCCTACCTATTTGCCAGAACTGGCAGAAAAAAATGCTTTAAAAAGTGGGAAAAAGTTGACCAAGCCCACCCGGTCACATGACCCACCACCACCAAGCCACACCCACCGAACCAGTGGCAAAAAAATAGATTTCACCACTGATTAAATCCTCAGAGTCATTAATTGCTCATTAAATCCTATAGTACAATAAACTCCCCCTTTTCCCTCTTTTTCCAGCCTCTAGACCAGGATTGTTAAACTGGCAGCCTGCGGGCCAGATCGTCATGTGCAGGTCACACCCATCCCAGTTCCGCAAAGGGGGAAAATGTTGTGAAATGTCACATGATGGCAATCTGATGCCACGAGTTTGACACCCATGCTATAAACTCTATTCAGGATAGATTCAGGGTAACTGGATAGATGGAACTAAGCATTTAGTGGCCAGATGTCTTTCCTGACCCCTATGCAGAGTTTGTAGCAGATATTTTTTCTTTGCGCCCCAGGAGAGAAACATCTGCCACTTGACTGAACTCTCAACCTTCCAAGTGGGAGGTAACTGTCTTCACCACTAGGCCACTATGCTGCTCTAAAGTACAATAGACAATGCCAATTTTCATATTGTAAACTGACGTATTATAGTTTCTCAGCAAGTTATCTTAGATGGATGTTTGAAGTACAGTATCTAGCTAGATAATGCTGGAGATACATATTTGGAACACTGCATTCTTCTGAAAGTAACTTGAAAACAAAAGCTATAAAATCCATGTGTGGGCAGAACATCTTTATTCCAGCTGTGGAACATCTTGGGGCAATGATATACCAAGCGCAACATCTACGGAAAAATATGTTTCTAAAAATGTGTGCTGCATAGGATTCACTAAAAAGAAAAGAACATTAATAGGAGAGGGGAAATGAAATGCAAATAAAGTGCACAGCTGATGTTTCCATTGCTCAGGCACTGCAGAACAGGTTGCCATGGTACCACAAGGAAGGCCATTCTCAGCACTTTGGTTATTCCTGATCTCGTCAATTGGCACAGCATGCTGGATTGGCATTAAGTTGATTATCCATCTCTTCTTGACCTTTACAAAGACTAAGGTCAGTGGGAGAATTCACCTCATCTTCCTCTAAAGTCTTATCCCATTTTTCAATGACCAAATATGACACCGGTGAATGACCATGCCAGCTTTGGTAAGATTCTGCTTAAACTGAAATAATCAGTTAGTACATTTACAAAGTATAGTGATGCTTATACAGTATTTGACTGTCTAGGCCTCTTTTCTGATCCCATGGGTCCCTCAGAATGGGAGTGATTATAAATTAGTCCCTTGTTTAGGTCTTTTTTTTGGGGGGGAGGAAATTTAAGGAAAAGTTTAAGCAGTTCAAGTATTTTTAAACAAAAATTCAGCAAATACTTAAGGGTGTATTTATTATACCCTTTAATAAATGCAAGCCTGCAAAAATCAGTTGCCAGAAATGACAAGCCATTCAAAGGTACTTAATCCTGGTCTAACACCTTTGCAAGGAGGATAGGAAGGTTGAATTGCATGCATTAAAAAAATCTGGCTACCTCCCTGTGGGGCATTTTAATAGAAGGATAGATGGAAAAGTTATTGATATTGATGAAAAGGAATGGTGCGTTTGGATCTCCTTTATTTATAATTTATAAATTTCCCCATCAGCAAGGAAAATATTTTACTAATTTAATTTTGATCTTTTCCTGATCATTTCTTTGGCTTGTCCTGCCTTTTTTTCAGAGTGCAGCTGATGACAGCAAAGAGTAGATGAATCTTTGGCTCCAAATTAAGTTATACACTATGGACTACATAATCACACAATAAGAAAGATGAAGTTAAGATATGGAGAAAACATCAGATTCAGGAAGTTCAAAATTTGTTCTCTCTCTCTCTCTCTCTCTCTCTCTCTCTCTCTCTCTCTCTCTCTCTCTCTCCCTCCCTCCCTCCCTCCCTCCCTCCCTCCCTCCCTCCCCCCCTCTCTTTCTCCTGAAATGTGCAAATAAAACTCAGGGAGTCTTTTTTGAGGCTGAAGATATTTTTTAAAAACCTGCAAAGCTATCAGCTTATTTCTGTTTTGAAAATAGTACCACCAAGTGGAATTACATTTACAGTTATCTACATGGTTAAGAACATTATGCTTTCATTTTGGAAAAAAAAATGAAATGAATATATATACCAATGTATTCAGGCATTCACACTTCTATATGTATAACAAAAATATGAAGACTATGTGCTATGATTAAAGAAATCTATTTCAGTTCCCATCTGACTGAAAATGCATTTTTTCATCCAGTTGAAAAATAAATATACAAACTTTGGTATAGCCAACTTGAAGAGATAGAAATATTTCTGACATTAGTCAAGTTATATTTATATCCCTGGACAGGGGTGGGTTCCTGCCAATTCTAATCTCTCCTATAGAAGAGGTTCCACAAATCTACAGTGCCATTTAGAACCAGTTCCAGCTCCCTCTTCCCGCCCATCCCCACATCATCAAGATGAAGAGCAAGAGGAGGAATTCTGGGAGTTGAAGTCCACAAGTCTTAAAGCTGTCAAGTTTGAAAACTCCTGGTTTTTTTCTGAAGTGTTAGGGGTGCAAGCATATTGTAACTTGACAGCTTTAAGACTTGCGTGCTTCAAATGCCAGAGTTTCTGAGCCAACATTTTGGTTGCTAATCAAAAGCATTGTTAAGTGAGTTTTACATATTTTACAAGTTGGCCATGCCCACCCAGTCACATGCTGGCAAACCACTCCCACCTGGTCACATGGCCAGCAAGCAACTTCCACAAAGCAGGCCACACCTACAGAAGAGGTTCTAAAAATTTTTGAAACCCACCACTGTCCCTGGAATATAATAAAGAGAAGCCTGAAAGGAAAAGAGAGAAAGAGAGAATGAATGAATACTGGTATCTTAATTTAGCACTATAACTGCAGGAAAAGATACACAGTCTGTATGGAAAGATAAATTTGCTTTATATTAGAAATATAAAGCAAATGTCTTCTACTTCATTATCAGTAAATAGCAAATAGCTAATCTTTAATATCATGCATACTCACAGATAAACCAAGCATTTTGGATGCCAAAAGTTGCATTCAATTTCTCCCCAGATTGGTTTGTCTACTGGTAAATATAATAATACTTTTTTGAAAATACTCATATAAGTCAACTGTGAAAATTAAAAGATAAAAATTTTGAGAGTTGGCTTATCAATGGGTGATGCACTTTTTGTAGTGTTTTGGTACAAATTCAAGGGTTGGCTTATCCATAGATGGGCTCATACCTGATTTTCATTTTAAAAATGAACCCAATAAAACACAGTCCAGTCCTATTGTTATTATGAAATAATTGTGGAAGAATACCTCTGCCTTGACTTTCAACCAGTTCAATATTTTAAGCATTTTGTGGGTTTTATTGAAATTGGCAGTGAAGAGTAATGAAGTTATATCCTAAAGAATTATTTTAAGTACAAATTTATTTATGTATTTATTCATGTACTTACATGGCTGTCCAACTAATAATGTGTCTAAGCATTGTACAAAGACTCAAACTGAACCATTAAAATAATGACCCACAGTCTCTCAGGTAAATGACATCTTCCAATCTAATAATCTTTGCACAATAGCCTCCCAGTTCAATTAACATTGTTTGGGAAATTGGTGTTCATTATATCTAGAAGTAACCAGGTTTGGCTTTGTATTTTTAATTTTTCCAGCTATTTGCTTCAAGAATGTTTCAATGTGTGTTCACTACCTATTAGAGATTATTAAAGAAAGGAGTTTTTGTGAATACGAAACTGAATTTATTCCGTTTGCATTTTACACTATGTGGAAAATATATATGTGATACATTGATAATATCACTTTCCCTAAATTGTTTCACCCTCATGCTAACTTAGGTGAGTTATCTTTTATAGCAATAGCAATAGCAGTAAGACTTATATACCGCTTCATAGGGCTTTCAGCCCTCTCTAAGCAGTTTACAGAGTCAGCATATTGCCCCCAACAACAATCCGGGTCCTCATTTTACCCACCTCGGAAGGATGGAAGCTGAGTCAACCCTGAGCCGGTGAGATTTGAACAGCTGAACTGCAGAACTGCAGTCAGCTGAAGAGGCCTGCAGTGCTGCATTTAACCACTGCGCCACCTCGGCTCCTTTTATCTAAAGTTCATTTTTAAATGTCATTCTCTTGAAACTGTAGGAACATAAACAAAAGCCTTTATAAACAGTCAAGAGGACTGCTTTAGACTAAGTGCCCTGAAGGTTGCAATAATCTATTCTTTATAATGAAAAACAGGAAATAGGAATTGATTTTCTATTTGTGGCAGTCTTACTGAATAAAAAGGAATCACCCTTCTACATAAATCTATTGTCCTTTACAATATTTTTTTCATATGATAAGTTAAATTTTATAAACTAACCGTGAAATGAAATTTTAGTGAAAAAATCTGACAATGGGTAGAATTATACCAATGGAAAATTAGAGAGATTGATGAACTTCTACCATAGTTGAAGCAGAAATGTCTATCAGGTCTTTTATTATCATAATAATAATCTAACTTTCTTAACTTCTACACAGAGTAATTCTATCAAAAACAGTACCCTTTCAGAAGGGGCAGTGATTTAGAAATACTGAATAATGCTAATAGCGTAGGAGTATAGTACTCAAGGAGTATGGGTATTCATTTGTTGGCCCATGTAAGACAGCAGTCCAAGGTAAACAGTAGAGCAAGGCATGGTGCTAGTGAGTCCACAAAGGGCATTCTGATGACATTTCTATACATTCCTACCCAGCCACTGGCCTGCGCCTTCTAACCTCACTATGACACTGTTTGATCAAAAGGACTAAGAGCATGCCCATTTTGTCTGCTCTGGACAGACAGAAACCATGGAAGACAAATGGTCCCTCAAATAAATAGATCCCAAGCCATATAGTGTCTTATAAATGATTTAAATCTGGGGTCCACAACTTTGGCAACTTTAAAACTTGTGGACTTCAATTTCCACAATTCATCAGCCAGCAAAGCAGTCCACAAGTCTTAAAGTTGCCAAGGTTGGAGACCCCTGATTTAAACCACACCTGAGCAGCAGTGTTTTTTCCTTTATGGTGCACATTTATTACTATCTCTTTCCTTCTCTGACTCCCCAATATACCCTTGCTATTTTTTAATAACTGAAGCAAGGGTTTAATCCCTTATGCAGACACTGTGAACCACAGAGGGATAGAATCCAACATATACTGTAATCCAAAAAGTATCTGACTTCAAAAGCATTTTCATTAAATAAACTTGAATAAAAACTTTCCTGAATTCATGATGCAGAAGAAATATGAGGAATTTTTTTTTATTCATTTTGCCTAAAACTAAATATCAGAGGTCTTTCATATGTTGCTAATTCTAGATCTGCCTTACATCGTTGTTTGACTTTTATTGTATGGTTGTGCGTATCCTTGGACTAATCTTGCTCTTCTCTGTTCTTTTTATCACTTTCTTTTTCATGATTTTACACTCCTTTTCAAAAGGTGGGATTTTTATTTATATTCAATGGTTTTGATACAAAAATTATTCTTTTAACTCATAGTAAGAGTTAAGTGGTGCAGTGGTTAGTGTGCAGTATTGCAGAATTTTCCTGCTGACTGCCGGCTGCCTGAAATTTGGCAGTTCGAATCTCACCAGGGATTAGGACCCAAATTGTTGGGGCAATTTGCTGACTCTGTAACAGAGGGCTGTAAAGCACGGTGAAGTGGTATATAAGTCTAAGTGCTATTGCTATAATTACCAATAAAACTATGCTATACATAGATCTGCGCAAAAGTTCTGTAACAGCTTCCTAAGTGTTTTCTCTTAGTGTCAATTAACTGAATTAAGCCTGAAAGAATCCTAATTATGATCTTAAGACACCATTTCTACTCATGTACTACTTTTGAGAACAATTAGCTAGCACAAAGCTTGAAGCGTTCTATAACTGCTGCAGTACTTGCGTATCAAAAGATAAATGATAAATTATAAGATAAGAGTTGACATCATTAAATATGTTCTGAATCAATTTTGTAAACTAAAAATATAGTCTTGACTATCTTATGTTATGTTTCTGGGTATGTATAAATATATGACAGACACAGGCAGCCATGAAGTGGAATAGAGATAGTACAGTTTAAATTTATTTAAAACTCTGCACATCAACAGCAACTCTGAACTACTGATGAATCCAACATCAAATGCATTTTTGTTCAATACTGTATGCTTTATGGCTCCCATGAAATGCTAAGGTGAGATTCCAGAGCACTATTCTCACAAGTGTAGCTGTTCTGACTGTTTTCATTTTCTCCAACCTCCTCATATCCTGAGAGAATGTTCCTTTCGGGGCTTAAAGCCAATATGGTAGCCATGCAACTGGCACTTGTTGATTCCATGTTGCAATCGTTATCCCCAAGGGAGAGATGTAAATCTGATTTTTCCTTTTCTCTTTTGCTAGCAGCTGCTGCTGCAGCCGCAGCTGCTGCTGCTGCTTTTTTCTCCCGATGCATGTCTTGATACACTTGATGCATGATAAATTGTGTTGTATTTCGAGGGGCTCGCATTCCAGGAGCTCTCCACTCACATAGATTCATTGGACGGAGTCGTCCCTTTATTGCGGTACGCATATATGCCAACAAACGCTGTTTTCTGATGAAACGCTTTCGGTTAATTTTATGATGCTGTTTTTGACAGATCTTACAGAATCTGGGCTTTCGCTGGTGAGCTGCAATATGGCGACACTTTATTTGCTGCTTCTTATGTGACCTCTTCCCCCTCCAATAGCTTCTTTTCTTCTTCCGCAATCTACCATTCCTAGAAAATCTGCAATTCTTCCATTTTGAGGATAGATTACCTTTGTACCGCTGAATTTTAGTAGTATAATGATTGCAGTGAGACCCTCTGGGATTGTATCTTCCTCCCTTTGCTGCTCTCCCTGCCATCACAGGCCATTGATTGTGATATCCTTGTTGTAAAGACAACTGCAGATAACACAGTCGTCCTTGTCTCCACATTTTAGCTGGAGAATGGTGGGAACCCTGTTTCAAATAGGATCTCCTCCACCTTTTATATTTGCTCTCTTGCCAGAGATCTGCTTACCAAGATGTTCTTGTGCTGTTATTGTTGTGTTGTTTGATATATAAGGCAGTTTCTTCTTCTGCTTTTAATGAGATAGGTACCCACTATCAGTTGTCCAACAGTCTAACTTCTGATTTACTTCTTTGTCTTCCTTCTCAATTGTGACTCTCCTCCTAGCCTTGTATCATGCTTGTAACACAACAAAATGCTGATCTGAGGTATTGCTTCAACCCAGACTCAGTAGATTTTTGTTGTCATACCACTGACGTTGCTGACCTCTTTCCTCTTGGGACTGCTGTGTAGATTGAACAAAGCATCTTCATCACCCTAGACAACAGGGAACCAATCATAAAGCAATGGGCGTGGCTGAAACTGGGCATTCCGATGGCCAGCAAACTGAAATAGGACCATGCTAGTAGTATTATTTTGCCTGAAACCCTGTGAAAGCAAAACCAATTTATTTGCTTGAGACTCTATAACATCTGCCCTTATATAACTGCAGTAATAGGCATGTTAATGTACATGTTCTAGCCAAATATAATTTAACCCAAAATAATTTTTCGAACCCTAACTTAGCGTAATATGTTTCTCCCTTGTTTTTGTTGACATCTTCTTTGAAAATCCTAGCATCTCATTCAAGATGTTCTTCAACCCTTAGATATAGGAATCATAGAAACTTCAGCGAGAAGCAGGAAGGCAAACCTTAAATAAAACTTTTCACATGGAACATAAGATCCAAGCCATTAGAATATGGGCTTAAACAATGATCAAATACTTCAAGAATTCCAGTAAATGCAAGATAAAATAATTAGGCTTCCATGTAAAGTAGAATAAAGGGCTAAACCTTTTTCATTCCCTAGAATAGATGGTAAATGTATTCATTGAACCAGAGTCAGCTGTGTATTTAGACAAAGTAAGACACTTATGTCAGGCAACAAATATTGAGTGATTAGGACCAAACTGAGCTGCCATTCATATGACCTGACTGGTTTTTAAGCTTGATGTATGAGATTGTTGAAATAAAATGCATTACCAGTTGAAATGGAGGTACTATGTCATCCTTTGTGCTTGAGCCACAAATTTTTTTAGGCAAATCCTTTTGAAAATTATAGGATTCATTTTTTTTCAAACAAGACTAAAAGTCTGTTATTGATTCTGTATCTCCTTTATCACCTGTCTGTATTTAGTTGCATATTTTGTACATGTATACTTCTGAACATTACAAGTGATATTTGAGCATTAACCTCTGATAATATGGCAGTTAAGAGATGCAAAGATTCTAATTCTAGTATGTGCTGCATTGACAGGTTTCACTAGAACTGAATGTAATCATTTAAAAAACAAATGCTGTTTCTTTCCCCTAAAAAGAAACTTTACAAAAACATACAGGAAATCTCTTTCACCCTCTCTCTTTCTAGCTTCATCTACATTGTTAAATTTTATTCTCTAGACCATCTCTAGACCAGTGTTTCTCAACTATAACACCTTGAAGATGTGTGGACTTCCACTCTGGGGAATTCTGGGAGTTGCCAAGGTTGAGAAACATTGTTTTACCCACCTTGCAGATGTGTTGGACTAGAACTTTCATAATTTATGTTGGTAGCTAGATATTATATGCTGTTTTAACACATGAGGGCAGTACTAGATTGCAAAATCATCATGACATAAATAGGGGTAAATGAAGCACATTCAGAGCACTTGTAGCATGTGTGTGTGACAGAGAGGGAGGGAGGGAGGGAGGGAGGGGGGGGAGAGAGAGAGAGAGAGAGAGAGAGTGAGAGTGAGAGTGAGAGTGAGAGTGAGAGAGTCCGGTTATGCACATTTCTATAAGTATTTAATATATTTGCTCACTTTTACTGTGAAGATATTAGAAGTATTTTTATTTATTTATTCATTTTTATGTAGTCCACATTTCATAATGATTGGTCTGATGGAGGTTTGGAGAATTACGGGTTAGGGAAATCTAAATTAATTGAGTTATTATTATTAAAACAAAAAGAAAAAACAGCACACATACTCAGTGGTACATACAGTATTGCTTATCCACATTTTCCACATTTCCTGGTCTTTCCATTTTATGGTGGTACATGCTGAGTTGTGATAAATCCATATTTCAGCAAATTTACCATTTATTCTGACCAATATTTTGTATATATGACTCCAGAATGCTAAGAGTAGGTAAATTCTAGTATGTTACAGGAAAAATGCTTTGGCTGATACATTCGGATGATTTTATTATTTCTATATATGCAGCTTGTTTCACATTACTGAATTTTATTATGTACTGGTACTATATACTGCTCTTCTACTACAATAAAGAATTAACAATTCTACAAAAGAACACAAGCCTTTTTAATGTTAAATATTAAACAAACTAATTCAAAATAGTTTTATCTTGTATCTAATTGGCATCATTTAAATGAAGCATTGCAGACTTTATGAAACTTTTATGTCCTCCAGTATGGCCCTTATGGTCTTAAGTGCATATGTTGGGATTATAAAATGTTGTGGCCCAGCAGGTGCCGTTGGAGTTGCCACCAGACTCCGACAGCGAGGGGTCCTGGCTCTGGAGGATGTGGAGGACCCTGGACTGGGTTCCAACTCCGAGCAGGGCGCAGAGAGGCTGATTGGCCACCAGGAGGCACCTTGGACCAGTGGGGAGGAGACAAGGAAGAGTGAGCCGGAGGCCAGTAGTGAGTTGTTCCTGGATGCATGCCATCGAAGAGCTACTAGGCGTCAGGAACAATTACGTAATTGGAATGACCACATGTTATTTATCCCTGCCAATTTTCTCTGAACTTTAAATGGGACATATGCACTAAAATCTAAGCTCAATGGAATTCATTATTTCTCTTCATTCTGTGCTGGTTACAATACAATACAATATTGCATCAAGCTCTGAGTACTACATTTCAAACTGTAGTGAATTAATCAACAAAGTGGATTAATAACTTGGAATTAAAAACTTATCATTTACAATTTGTATTTTGAGAGAGTTAGTTTGGTGTACTGATTAAGACACTGAGCTAGAAACTAGGAGAGTTTAGGAACAAAGTCAACTGGGTGACTTTAGGCCAATAATTCTTTCTCAGCCTAGGAAGAACGCAATGTCAAGTCACTTCCAAAATCATGGAAACTTGTTCATACATTTCCAAGGATTCAACAGTGACTTGAAGGCACACACATATTAATCAGATTTAAGCATCTACTATTTTCCAAATGAGATTGTGCTGTTTTTAGACAACTGCACAAACATTGCAGCCATAAAATGCCATCATGTTTTGTACACCCACCCACCCACCCCCAGACACACCAAAATACACTGAAAATTGTGGCATACTTGTAGATGAAGCGATTGGAGACTTTCAGGGAGTGGAACTGGGATGTGATCCAAATTATTACTAGTGATGTAAAGATGGTGCAAGTCAATCATATCCTACAGAAAAAAGGGGGGATCCATAAATATATTTATCTCAGTCAAAATGAAGCATGATATTCTAGCAAGAAGAGTTTCTTTAAATATGCCAACAGCAAGAAGAAGACAATAAACTCTTATATACTTCAGATACAGAAATTTTAACAGATGTGCATGGAAAGGAATCAAAGGAAATGAGTTAGAACACCTAGAAAAAAGACTTATGATCTTAAGAAACCACTAGAGGACATTATAAAAGATTCTACTACATGGTTTAGAACTGTCTGAGTTCTTGCATAAATCAGAATTTTCTGCAGGTTTTTTGTGTGTGTGCTGTAATAGCACCTCAAATCCAGGATGACTCTCATCCTATAAATTCTACCTTTTGCTCAGGATGTTAGTATAAAACATTTTCCCAATTGGGAGAATTATTAACCTCAAGCAGAGGGACTCACTTTAAATGCTTTTGGCTTTATTCCTTTGCGACCAAGCCTGTTATTATTGATATCAATGAATATAAGTGTTGCTGGTAATTCTGGAAGTTTCCTTATTTTATTATCTCTAAGTATCAGCTCCTAAAGTTGTAGTAAATTTCTGAAGATATCTTCATCCACTTCTGAGATGAAATTAGAAGTCAAATCAAACTTTTTCAGGTTGCCTAGCCAAGAAAATAAAACAAGGAAATATTTACAAGTGCTCTTAGAATTTCTGACTGGTTTGATATCCAATGCTTGTGTAGGAAGGGGGAAGCTAACAATATTTTGTACTAGAAATGGTTCTAAAACATTAGTTCTAAGTCTTAAATAGCAATAGCACTAGTCTTATATACCACTTCACAGTGCTTTACAATTCTCTCTAAGCAGTTTACAGAGTCACCCAACAATCTGCATCCTCATTTACCAACCTTGGAAGGATGGAAGGGTGAGTCAACCTTGAGCCTGTGAGAATTGAACTGCTGAATAGCTGGCAGCAGTCAGTCAGCAGAAGTAGCCTTCAATACTGCATTCTAAGCACTGTGGCATCATGGCTCAAATAAACATCTGTTACCTACTACCTAAAAGATGCCACATCTTATATATTAATAATTCAGTCTCATCAAATTCTTTGTATTACAGTCCATGTTAAAAATAAAATTTAGGAAAGTTATCAGCGTATCCAGGTGAGCAAAAACATTTCTGCTTATCTTCTTTATTCTATTGTAGCGAGCATAGAAATGGGTGCTTTGCTTGAGCAAGGGTGGGATAATTTCTAGTTCACGATCGTCACAGTATATTGAGGTACACAGACAGGTACAAAGAAAACAAGTTTGGGTAGCTAAAATACAAAACAAGAAACAAATTGCTTTGGGGTACAAAATTGTTTCAAGCGTTATTTAAAATTAATAATATGAAATGGTATCTAATGTCTTATGATATTGGTGTGCATAGCATATCTATTTCTATGTTATGCATAGGTTTTTTTTAAAAAAAAATCATAATTAGTTTGCACCACTTTGAAATCTCTGGATAATGTTATCATAATATGATGAGGAAAGTTAACATTTAAGTATGTCTAAGTAAAGGTAAAGGAGTCTCTGCAGCTTTTATTCCACTAGTCATAGCCAACCGTAGTGGCAGTACTCATCTCCATTTCAAGGCCATTGAATCAGTGCTGTCTGAAGACACTTCCACAGTCATGTGGCCAGCATGACATCACACCGCAGTGTGTGATATGTGTAGAGATAAAAGAAATTAAAATAATGTCTCTCCCTCCCCCACTTAATATAGATGTCGATCCAAAGCTTTATATGCATTCTTAAAAAAAAAAAACACCTTAAAGGCAAAACTACAGTATCAGTGGTTTTTCACTGTGTTCTTGTCAGTACATCTTTGTTGTAGCTTGAACCACAGGACTATTGACAACAATTATAATGAAGTTATTATATATGAATCTTTTGGGCCTGGAATGCACCAATATATGCATATATTCCTTGATAAAAATGCAAGATAGTCTTAATGAGTATGTTTGGGCTAAGTGGAAAAATATTTCTATTTGTATTTTTTAGATATACTTTCTTTCTTTCTTTCTGGTGATCTTCAAATTAAGACCTCTCTATTTATACTAGTCACTTTATTTCTATTTATCTCTTCCAAGTTAAAGGTTCCCGTATACTCTATATTTTTGAGCAGCTGTCTCCATTTCTCCAGTTTCTGTTTGAAGAAGACAGTAGCAGTGTAGACCTGAGGATAAGATAATATGAGACATCTGGGATAATATAGTTCTACAAAGGGCCTGTCTAGGAAGTGATTCTTGAACTACTTACATGCCATAGAAAAGGCAATAAATAGCTAGAGCTATTTTCTAGTGTGATCCAATCAACAAAACAAGTGATGTCTAATATGAATAAAGATTAAACTTAATGAGTATCCTGATTTAAACTTCAAACTTACTCTTCAGGGATTGATAATAAAAAAAATAGTTAACATGATTTATCCCAATGAACACAATTGCTGAACTGCATACTTAACAAAAAATAAGATAAAAATGTGGGAATCCTGGATGGACAAAGTTATAAGTTTATATTAAGTAGAAATTCACCACAATGTGACTTGCAAACTTCTGGTTTATGAGGTGAAGAACCATTAATAAGTTTGAATGTGGATGCTTTCTCTTCGTGTTTTTCTGGCAGTGGAGAAGATAAATAAATTGCTTGAATTATGGAAGATAAGACTGCTCCGATCTCTGCCTAAAGAAAGAAAATTGTACAGAATAAGGCCAATGTATCATTCAGTACTCTGTTCCAATCTTCTGTATTAAATGTTTTACATGCTTATGTAATGAAATGGATCAAGATTGTCTCAATGAAAACTTATTTGTTAGATTGTCTCTATAAGGAAAATATGTTTTTTTACTAGCTCAGAGGAAAGATGTAATAGTTTTAGTATTCATTAATTTGTGTCCTAAATACCCAGAAATGTATATTTGAATTTCCTACAATAGATCGTATCACTCATCATCTAACCCTAAAGATTTGTCATTAAGGTTAAAGAATGTTTAAATTAATCCATATTTCTTTAAAAACTTATACTGAGCGTGAGTATGCTTTTTTTAAAATGAAACTTGATTTTTTAAGAAAAAAATCTTCCTTTATGCAATTTCTAGCAAATGTAAATAATGTTTTTATTTCAAGGACTTTTACTAGTGCCAAATGTATATGTTTATTTTTAAATGGTAGAACATAACAATTCAGAAAAACACAGAATTAAGAAATTTTTCAATTAGTTCAGCATACCCAAAATGTTTTGAATTGTATCTTCTTGAATAGAGGGAACTTTCAGAAACTCTTTGTAATTTTGCCCCAAAGGTGCTTTTTTCAAGAGGCAACTGGACTTTCTTGTTTCTCTTTGAAGACATTTCGCTTCTCATACAAGAATATTCTTGGATGAAAAGTGAGACATCTTCAAAGGAAAAACAGAAAGTCCACTTGCCTCTTGAAAGAAGCACCTTTGGGACAACTATGACCTGGATGCCTGAGAGTGATTTTAGATCCCTGAATAAAATGCAGCATATTGTTTTATAATTTTGTACATCCACTAGATGGCGCATATGCTTTGAAACAAAGATAGTGGAACTTCTGTAACTCCTTTATCACAATATTTTTTCATTTGATTTTATTTCTCTTCATCCAGAATTCAATTCTCATCAATAATGAGAATTGAATTCTCAGTTCAGTTCTGCATCCACTGTAGCTTTATTAATAAAACTTTCTCATATATACTATATTAATTAATTCAGAGTAATAGTGGCATCTTATAAATATTCTACGTTTATAGAATATAGAATGTTCTATAAATATAATAGGCAAGAATAAACTATGTGAGAAAAAATAGTCTGCCATTTGTTGAAAAAAAATGATTACATGATTTTTTTTCTGTGTATTTTTGTAGGCAAAGCATTAATAGTATTATCAATAGTAATAATAGTAGTCTTTTAATATCTGCAGTTTTTAATAGATTTATATACATTTTAGGTTAATTTATTTTTGATGATGTTTTAATTGTTGGTGAGGAGCTGCTCAGAGTTCAATATAGAATGGGTGGCTATTCAGTGTTTAAATAAATACCAGCTATTATTTAAAATGCTGCTAAAGATAACTTGCAAATTTAGATTCCTAAGAATTTGCTGCTATAATCACCATAGATTCATCAAGATTTCAAGCCTGGAATCCTTGGGTGCTTTGGGCAGAGAAATCTGACAGCAATCTCCTCTTCTCCCAGGCTAATCATAGATGGATGCATATCAGGGGTGGGTTTCAAAAATTTTTGGAACCTCTTCTGTAGGTGTGGCCTGCTTTCCGGGTCCACTGGTGGAACCTCTTCTAACCGGTTCGGTAGATTTGACAAACCGGTTCTACCGAATAGGTGCGAACTGGTAGGAACCCACCTCTGATGCATATGTAAAACTTTTCAAGATTGAGAAACACTGCAATAGAATGACATTACAGTAAGGCAGGGCAGGGCAGGGCATCAAACTCAAGACCATGGGCTGGATCTGGCCTGTGGGTGCTTAGATCTGGCCTGTGGGGCTGCCCTGAAAACAGTGAAGGACCAGTCCATCGTGCTTCTGCCAGAGAAAACGGAGCATGGAAGGGCTGCGTTCAACCCTACCGAGCTCCATTTTTGGCTGCAACTGCTTCCTGCAAGCCTCTGCCAGTGTAAATGGAGCTCTGTTTTTACTGGCAGAGTGCTGAGGTCACCACAGGCTCCCCCGACACAAGTGGCATTGCTGGCCATGCCCACCCTGGCCACGCCCCCCCAGGTCAAACACAATTCTGATGCAGCCCTCAACGAAATCTAGTTTGACACCCCTGCGCTAAGTGGTTCATACTGTATCACCATCAGATGACATTTTGTAGTGGTGTAAGTTCTGTAACTGCAGATCTTCAAAGGGGCAGAATTCTTGGCTTGGAATCTGTCTTCTGGAACTTTCTGCCCACCAATGTAATGGAAACTGAAAGAGGTTTCTGCCTAAAGGACTGCCACGAAGTTTTGAGACAATGGATGAAAAGCATATTGATGCCTCCATGACAGAAAGTGCCTTATCACAGCAAATTGCATTGCAAATTGCTACCTTGCATTGACTTTATCATTGTCTGTGCTACAAGGACTCTTTTTCACATGTCTAAAGCAATATTCAGCAAGTAATAAATTAGTATAAATTGAAAATGCAAAATGGATCAATTAAAATGTATAAGAATAAAATCTGAATGTATATTCATTACATAATTCACCGGCAAGAGATGCTGTTAGACAATACTGATTTAAAAATTCTTTTACAAGTATTTTAATATTAACTCTGATAACTATCTATGATGGCAAGGAGGAAGAGATAGAGGTAAAGGAGATGATGATAGTTATGATAATGGTGATAATACTGATTCCAATTTTTAGGCTCACAATTTTTCAAAGCTACTTATAAGGCATATGGACAATTGTATATAAAAACACAAAAAATACTACTAGTTTTTTTTAAAGGAAGAAATAGATTTTAATACCACTACTAATTAGAAGCCATGTCAGAAGGAATAAAGTAAAACAAAGTCAGTCATGACAAGACCATCACAAGAAGCCAATGTGGAGGCACAGAAAGTTTACCAAAGTTCTGAAATTTAAAAGGACACACATGCAAGAGATGAAAAGAAGATTAAGTCATTCATAATGGAATGTAACATCCAGTGAGAATTTACAATAAAAGGAAAAATAGCATTTTAAAAGAGGTAGCAGTGAGATAGATACCCTGGAAGTAAGCAATGGGACAGCATATACTGTAGCTCTGTGATGGTGAACCTATGGCACCTGTGCCACAGGTAGCACACAGAGCCATATCTGCTGGTACATGAGCCATCAGCTCCAGCACGCATGTACACACGAGCCAGCTGATTTTCTGCCTTCCGGAGGGCCGGTCGTTTTCGCCCTCCCTAGGCTTCGGAGGCTTTCCTGGAGCCTGGCCAAAAACGGTTTCTGGTGGCCCACAGGAAGAAATACCAAGCTCAGCTTGCAGGTGATCAGTGCAGCGTGCATGGGAGAACAGCATGTGTGGGGTTGTGTGTGCATACACATGTGGGGCGCACTTTGCATTATGGATGCTGGTATGTGCATGTACTATTGCTTTTTTGGCACCCAACAACAAAAAAGTTAGCCATCACTGCTGTACTCCTTATAAATCCTTTTGCCTTACAAAATGTTGAGGCAGGGAAGGAATAGGCATTTATATATGCATTTAAGGCAAATAAAAATAAAGTGAGAAAAAGGAAAGAGGACTGGGAGACAGTCTTTGTGAAATAGAGAAGGGGGAGAAAAAGGACAGGGAAAAGGGGCTGAGAAGCTAGCTTGTAGGCTTTTATGTACATACTGTATTGCTCAGAAGTGGGGAGAGGGGAGACAGGAAGACAATTCTTGAGGACTGATGGAGCCTCCAGCCTGGAAGGTGAAAAGAGGATCCTTGTCTACAGGGCTTGACACTATTTTATGTTATATCATTTCAGATTATTCAGGAAATCTTTTGCTTCTCGGTTTAAGAGGGAAATATACTGGAGAGGCTGTGTTTGACTCCTCAAAAGCCAGGCAGCATCCTTGGGACTGTAATGCAATTTAAACTTTGTGAAAGAACTCAACAATCTTCTGCCCACTTCATGTTCACACTGTCTGGGCTAAGTTTAAGCCATTAAAGAGGCATGGCTTCGAATGACTCAGAAACATACAATGAACATATTAGCAGCTGCAACAAGATGGTCAGCTCATATTTTAGCTCTGTCTACTTAAAATATAATTCATGACATAATCTATAGAAGGGTTGTTTAGGACAGCCGCCCCCAACCTTTTGGGCACCAGGGACTGATTCCCTGGAAAGAGGTTTTTCCACAGACAAGAGGGTGTGGTTTCATGTGCTGCCTGCATGCCACGGATGGGGCTTCCCTTGTTTTCATGGCCCAGTTTGTGGCATCCTGCAGATTGGTGCTGGTCCGCAGACCAAGGGTTGGGACCCTTTATTTAGGGTTCCAGCTCTAAAAGGGCCATGGTTACTCTCACTTTAAGGGATATGCTATACTCAGAGATACACCTGAGCCTTACCTTTCTGGCAATCAGGAAGACATCAAAACCTTTTTTCTAAAAGTCATCTGGCAACTACCCAAAAAACCAAGGGCAATCTTTTAATTATGTTATAATTATCAGTATGGTTACTATTTCTATGCTACTATTTATTGTAACCTGACAATATTGCAGCATTTTGACTGTGGTCACTATAATAATTTAAACAAACACATCAATAAATATGTTTCATCAGACAACTGTAAAGGGCAAAACAGAAATTGGGATTTATACAAAAATGGTCAGCTTATAATCATTCATTTTGAAAGCATAAATAAATAAATTAGGGGTCCCCAACTTTGGCAACCTTACGACTTGTGGACTTCAACTTCCAGAATTCCTCAGCCAATATGTGCTGGCTGATGGATTCTGGGAGTTGAAGTCCACAAGTCATAAAGTTGCCAAGGTTGGAGACCCCTGGCATAAATCATAAATTTCATCCTAGAATGCTGAATAAACTTGCTGATTGTTGGTTGAAACTTTATGAATTATCTTGAGAAAACTTGTATGGATTAATGGTTTAAGTACCAAATGAATTGAGGATGGTACATAGCCCAGAAAAAGAAAAAGAGGGGGAGGGAGGTTAATGAAATTCATACTATTTAATAACAATATCTGGAAAACTTCTAGAGCAAATTATAATGGGATCAATTGGAAAACCCTCAGAAAGAATAACATGGATTTGCTAAGAACAAGTCTTAGCAGAGTAAACTTTTTATTCTACTTTAATAAGGTAAACTCATTAGTAAATTGTAGCTTAATATCTTATTTTTATTTCATTTCATTTTTATTTCAATGCATTTGGCAATATAATAAATGGTACTCATATTTGTAAGCCAATAAATTAGGGGTAGAATGGATATTAAATTAATATATATAATTAAATATATATATTGCTGGCTTGGAAATCCCATGAAATTGTTCTATAAGATTCAGTCTCATATATTATATTTTTCAACATTTTTATGAATGAGTTTTATGAAAAAACTGGGAAAATTTAATAAATTTGGAAATGTTACCAACCCATTTAAGATAGTTAATATAGCAGAAGGCAGAAAAATAAAGGAAAGTTTGGTAAGACATAGAAATTGACTGAAAATATTAGAATGAAATTTAACCAAGGCAAGAGTACTTTTACCTTGGGGGTGGGGGGAATCAAATTCAGAACTAAAGGTTGGTTGACAGTAGCAATGTAAAAAAGATCTGGATGTAATAGTTGATTAAAACAGAGTCAGTCAAAGAGGCAAATGCCATTTTAGGCTTCATTAACATAAAATAATAAGAGTAAGAACCTCATTTTATTTTACATTGGTCAAACCCAATATGACAGTATTCTGTCAAGCACACACTTTAAGGATTCAAAGTACGGTAAATGAAAATGTTTAGAGAAATGGCTTGAAGATGATCAGAAATACCTGTGAAAAAAGAATGAAGAAGTGGCAGTTATAATATAACTGAGGAGGTGCCCCATGGAAGGTCAAGATCTGCTTTGCATCAAGTCCAGTGTGCAAAACATAGATTAATGGATTAATGGCCGATTCCTAACTTCCTATTAGTAAAAGCAGTCCATTAACGAAACTCATTTCAAAGGCAGCAGACTGTTCAGTGAGAGGTTAAACAACCATCTGTTTGAGATGGTTTAATTGAATCCTTGCAATAAATAGGGAGTTGGCTGCATGTCAAAGAAGGCCCCTTTCAATTCCACATGTCTATGAGTTTCTATGCAGAGAGATTTTAAAAGTCATATGAGTGGAAATATGATAAAACAATTGACCCAATTAAAAGGTTTGAAGCACATTTTTAATTAATTGCATTGTTAATATTTCAGCTTTCTACATAAACTAATTTTACCTCACATTCTGTCAATTTATGGAGAGAAATATCTTTTTATTAACATGGTAAAGTGAGCTTAAAGTGAGATTATCATGCATGAACTATCATAATATATGTGGGTTTTCCTCCCAATAGTTGAACTTCACACAGTGAATCAATTTCTATGAATCTTTAGTTGGATGTAAGTTACATTGCACTGAATATAGTTTACTCCTAATTATATGTGAATATATTATTTCACACATACTATAAGGAATCTTGACAATATCATGTATGTATGTTTGTGGGCATTTTCCAAGAAAAGCAATGGATATTATAAAAAAAGTTAAATCGTAGATAGGTTAACTCGGAATCTGTTTTCTTATACCTTTTTAAAGCTATTGCAAGAAACTGCATATAAAGAACTTGATGTTCTTGAAGAAGAGCCAAAGTGGCGCAGTGGTTAAATGCAGCACTGCAGGCTACTTCAGCTGACTGCAGTTCTGCAGTTCGGCTGTTCAAATCTCAGCGGCTCAGGGTTGACTCAGCCTTCCATCCTTCCGAGGTGGGTAAAATGAGGACCTGGATTGTTGTTGGGGGCAATATGCTGACTCTGTAAACCGCTTAGAGAGGGCTGAAAACCCTATGAAGCGGTATATAAGTCTAACTGCTATTGCTATTGCTATGTGGTAGTCCTTGTTTCACTAGGGTGAAAATATATAAGAATGAAGATCTTTAGAGTATATATGTGTGCCTCTAAAACATATTGTTGCCATCTGTCATTTTGAAAGGAAGACAGTTTATAAAGAAATGGACTTGGGGACAAATTTAAAAAAAAGAAGACCAAGAAACAGGAAATCAAGGCAGATGTTTTCTGGAAGAAACCTAGAGGGAGAAATGCATTTCAGATATCTTGGCACAGCACTATGTTGCTTGTATTATAAATATGCAACATATTGTACTCACGAGAAGGGAAAGCATTTATTTTTTCTCAGTGGAATACTCAGCAACATCTCTTTTTCTAAAAGAAATTTTAAGTAATAATTAGACTTTATTTTAGGAAAAAATGTACTGAGATTAACAGATGTATGTAACTGGGCATAACGGTATAAATACCCAAGGGAGGAAAGCATGATACTTAATTGATATCCTTTCTATAAATACCATTATGTTGAAGATAGGGTATATCTTTAGAAGAGAATATTTGTAACTCAGGGCTAAAAAAATTTGGGGAGGGGGTCCTTGGTCTTTTTGAACTTGGTTGTTTTCTTGTAGACATTTCGTTATAAAACTGGATAACATCTGTTAAGTAAGCTCCCTGTTGGGAGAGCAAGTATGTTCAGAGAAGTGTTGTTAGAGTTGTGTTGGAGAACACACAAACCAGCATACAGAGACACTGCAGTTTAAATAGGCTTTTACTTTCGTGGAAATAGAGGTATCAGAGTTCATCAAACAGTCCAAGTCATACATGGATAAGACAGTCAGTCATCAATGTCTTTCAGTTAAGGGATAATCCAAATAACATAGTCCAGTATCATATAATCAGTTCAGTACTCAAAGTTTGCTAGCAGTTGCAAAACTTACAATAGCTCACGGCACTTTCTAACAGCCAGTTTCCAAACCACTCAGATCAGATCAGCCCAGCATCTAATGAACAGAGAGCTAACAATCATTCTGGCTCCCTCTTATGGCCAATTGAGGAAAACAGCTACCAATCACACATTTTACAGTATGATTTAAAGAAACAGGTATAGCATTGTTACATGATATATATATTGCCAACCCAACCGTTAGATTATATTCCTAACAATATCATCAGCTTCTGCTAAGAACCGCCTATACCACTGCACTGTGACCCAGCTGTAGCTTCCAAATATTCTTCAAGGGTAGCTCCACATAGAGCATATTGCTGTAGTCCAAACGTGAGATGACTAGGGCTTGAGTGACCAACCACAGGGACTTCTGATCTAGGAAAGGCAGAAACAAGATGAAGTTGTTCAAACCCTCTCATATATGAATGAGGCATTTTCTGTTTTTATTTTAGATATAAAAATATTACATAAAATTATTAATATCCATAATTGGATTCTGCTGCTTTATTTATGAATTTTTCATTCAACCTTTTTCCCCTTACCTAAGCAGATAGTTTCAATTTCTTACAAATGAGACTCTTCCCTCAGATTAAAGCAGCTATATTTTAAAATAGATTCTGGAGTGGTTTCAATTGCTTATTTATTAGCTTGCCCTACTTAAGATTCCAGACAGTCTAAATGATGTCAATCACAATATACAGGTAGACCCCAACTTAGAACAGTTCGGTTAGTGACAATTCAAAGTTACAATGGCAATGAAAAAAGTGACTTATGACTATTATGACACTTACGACCATTGCAGCGTCCATATAGTCACATGATCAAAATTCAGATGCTTGGCAGCTGGTTCATATTTATAACGGTTGCACTGTCCTGGGGTCATGTGATCACCTTTTGCAAACTTCTGACAAGCAAAGTCAATGGGGAAGCCAGATGCATTTAACAATTGGGTTACTAACTCAAGAACTGCAACTGCACTTAACAAATATGCAACAAAAGTTGTAAAATGGGGCAAAACTCACTTAACAAATGTCTCACTTAGCAACATAAATTTTGAGCTCGATTGTGATCATAAGCCAAGAACAACATGTAGTACCTGTTGGGCAACCTTCATTCAGGGCAGAAAGGATTGTTATTACAGTTATAAGTTAGATATAGAAATTAATCCTGATTGGTGGTCATAAAAGATATTTCTTGTTTTTTGGGCAATCAGAATTTTACCTTTAATTTTGGCAACAACAGTCCTTTAGAATTATTAGGAGCTGCGTTTTCCAAAAGCAAAGTCTAGTATTTAAGTATTTTGATTATTTGATCCCCATTGTTCATTGTGAAAATTATTTTTCAGTACACATATTCACTCTGTGAATATTTTTGTCACAGTCACTACTGATCTTTTAAGTAGACAAGATGATTAATTAAGAAGAGGTGAAATATGAATAATGGTTTAACTCTGCTTGATGTTAATACATGATTGTATAACTTTATGAATGTCGTTTTTGGAAATCTTTTTAAAACCTTTTCAACATAATGGGCAAAGTCAGGCAACAGAACGTCCACTCACAAAAATCTTAGATGTTTATCATGCTTTTGTAATGAATAATATTGCTCTTCAGGTTTTGTTTCACATACATTTCACCTCAAATCTAAACTAAGCATATAACAATAAATAACTATTTAAGTTATTGTGCACTCTAATTTATGCATATTGATCAACTTTATCACTGTCTGCCTTTTTATTGCCATCAGTTTTCCAATTTTAGGAGTCTTTCCCAATGACCTTTGCATTCATGCTTCTCCAGAATATCTAAGGTTTAACTTTATTTTTAATGCTTCCATTTAGCAATTGGTTTTATCTCTTATTTGTTGTGCATGTAGTCCAAGATATAGTCAACAACTGTCTCTGGCAGAATTCAAAGGCTTTGCCATATAACTGCACTATATTATATGGCCTCGGTGGTGCAGTGGTTAGAATGCAGTACTGTAGGGTACTCCTGCTGACTGTTGGCAGTTCGAATCTCACCAGGCTTAAGGTTCCCTCAGCCTTCCATCCTTCTGAGGTCAGTAAAATTAAGACCCAGATTATTGGGGGCAATATGCTGACTCTATAAACTGCTTAGAGAGGGCTGTAAAGCACTGTAGAGTGGTATATAAATGCTATTGCTATTGCTACCTTAGCTGAACCTTTTTTGCTCCCCATACACGGCAATATGCTAAAGAATGAATGAGGAAAAGGATGAAATTTTGATTAGTTGTCACTTTCAGCAGACTTCCATTGGTAATAATTAATAGTCTAATGGGATTTTAAAAACCGAGGAAGCTTAGGGAGTGCTGTGCAGTAATACCAACCTACCTTAAAGCACGTTGAGCAGGGCAAAGTTGCTCCTCAAAAGCAACTATGCCTTTTCTTTTCGGGTACTCAAGTATCCAATGGAAGAAATTTCACATCTTTTAGTTTTCAGCAATATTAAAGTCTAATTTATCTGCTATGCTGTCTAATTTGTTTTATATACAACCCTGGGCATAGGGATCAAAACTCTTCTATACCTCTTACCTGTTGTTTGCTAAAGGCCAGGAGAGCCTTCTATCCAAATATTGTCTTTGGCAGAAGGTTTTTCAGTTCTGACAAAGGTATGCTTAGTATGTTCTCCAGCACAGTTGTTCCAGGATGCACACCGTCAAAGAGCTACAAGAACAACTACGTAATTACAGGAGGTAATTACGCTCAGCTGATGGTCATTAGGCTCCTCTCCAGACTATAAAAGAGACTGCTTGTGCCACGCCCTTGTTGCAGAAGTCAACGCTTGGACTAAAGAGAAACTAACTTGGCAGGCTGGATTGCTGCCAGAGTTTGTTTGAATTGCTGCTAAGATTTGTTGGACTTGCTGCCAAGGTCCTTATCTGTTTGTTTACTTGGCTTTCAGCCACCGAGAGTCTGGATTTGCTATTAAAGGACATTCTCATTAAGCATGTCTCGGCTTTCGTTACTGGACGAAGGAGGGGGTCAGAACAGAAACATATCAAATAAAGTCTGCTTGGTTTTTCTGAAGAGCACCTTCTGCAGAAACAGTTGTTTAGCAAGTACAGTCAGAAAAGCTACAAGGAATTGTGAAGCAGAGCACAGCCAAAGCAGCTGCTTGACTTCACTTTAAAATGAAAAGTGGCCATGATGAAAAGTGGCCTCAAAGTAGAGCTTCCCTTGAACTTTCACTGAAGAGAAAAAAAATTGACGACTGACAAAGCTTTTTTATAGATATCATAAGAAGGGATTGTGATTAGATCATGATAACAATACATCAATTCTTCTTCTATGACTGAGAAGCACTATGCATATATTAACTTTATACATGTGAAAGTATAGGCTAAAAGTAAACGGGTTTGTTTTCAAAACCATTTGTGGTTTAGCTTGCTTTTAGATTTACATTGCTGTTAAAGTTTGGAAATCTATCTTTTACAAGCTGATTGACATTTTGTGTTGTGTTGCTTTGCTTATTTTTATTTCAGGATAGTCCTCAGAATAGCTGTCAAGTAGCTGTCATAACACTATGATGCTTCTACCATAATAAGATACATTAAACCTGTGTCCATTCTAATAATTTATAAAAATTGGGATATTCTACCAATAATAAGCTTACACTCAGGCACTCCTGGGATAACTCGGATAAATCTCATAAAAGAAATATTGATGAAAACATTTTGTGGAACATTTCCACAAGGTCACCTTTAGAGTAAAAATGAGTAAAAACTACCCTTCTGAATGCACTCCTTCCTAGTCCCTTTCTCCTGCTGGACCTAACCATATCTTCCTTGTTCTCGTGTTTGCCTCCTTATAACATTTCCTTTTTCCTGTTGTCTCTGCTTGGAAACACCCACGTAAATTATTTACTTGAATAATATTTTTCCCTTAAGTCCTCTTTTAAACAATAACTCCCTTAGCAGGAAATCTTTCAAAAAGTTCCAAGTTCCTAGGACTTGGAAACCAAATGAGAAATTGAAGCCAATATATCATCTCATCTGCAGAGTTTTGAGGAACAGTAGATTTTCAACACTTTCCACTATTGTTAGCTATCACAAGAAGATTATTCAAATAGATCCAGTCTTCTATTTCAAACTACTAACTACCCATTCTGAAGATTTTCACCAACACAGTGAGAACAAAGAAGAATGGAATGGGAATTGAGACCATCTTCCTAAAGTTGCAATCTGCATAGAAAATGAACTTTACTAAACATCTTGAGAAAAACTTCAAGTCTCAAGGAATAAGAAGCCATAATATAGAATATTTAAAAGCATCTGAAAGTCATATTTCTCTGTTAAGATTCTAGTGTTGTTGTTTTTTTCACAAGATAGGTTCTGCTCCTAGATAGGCATGATCAATGATGAGACTGAAAGCAGACTCACTCATTGTTTTCAGACTTCTTGATCCAAAGATTTCTAATAGCTGAAAAGTAATTAATAAGCAATTTCTGAACATGAATAGAAAAGGAAATCAATCATGGTTTGAGTAAGGTGATTATTCCCTCAACTTCCAGTGCTCAAAACTGGGTGGAGACTGTGGTTGTGCTATTTCCTCATAAGGCACAAATGTCTGGAACATTTATGGGTGATGCCTGGTCCTCTCCTTTATTCACAACGATTTGAAAAGCTGATCTACTGGCCAGTGCTGCATTCTTCACCATGGTCATCAGTCTTCAATCTGTCATTTCTAATTCCAGTCATTCTGCTGGAAACCCATACTTTAGTCCTTCTCAACCTTTTTCCGAAGCAATTTTAAAAAGTGAACAGTTTCTTGCCATGTTTGACTGTGTCCTAGATATATATTTATTTCTCTGTATTTGTATTTGTATTTGTATTTAATAGATTTATAGGCCACCCAATCCCGAAGGACTCCTATTATACAATTCCTGTCCTTCGGTTTCATATTTATCAATCATTCTCTTCCCTCCATTTTTGTTCATATAGAGCACGGGTGTCAAACTTGATTGCCTCATGTGACATATTGTGATGTATTGTGATACATGGAGCTGGGGTGGGCATGGCCTGTGCATGATACATTTGGCCCATGGGCCACCAGTTGACAATTCTAGAGCCTCTTTCACTTCCTGAGTCCACAAAATATTCTCTTTCATACTTCCCATTTGTTTAATTTCACACATTTCTCTGGTATCTTGTAACATAATTCTGTTTTACTCTACTCCAAACAATTTCCACATTCTTTTTTCTTGTGGGAAATTTGAATCCATATTCATATAGGACTTTGTGTCTTATTCCTGTAGTCATTCTACTTTGTTCTAGTTTCTTTCACCTCTTTTCTTTTCTTACATGATTATCTCTCCCTAAAATCTATTCTTAGCAAAGAAGAGTCTGCCCCACATTCAAAATCTTTCATCATCCTTCAGCAATATATGTTGTATAATAAATAAATCAACATGCATAATTTAAGTTACCTGTGTTTGATCAATGTAAAGTTCTTCATCATGGTCGTGTAACTTATCCAGGTCTTCATATATTTCGGAAACATAAGTTACAGAACTCATTGTAGGAGCAGCCATAATAGCATCAAATATAAAATATCCTATGAGAATTCCTGCAAAAACTTCCATTCGTGTGTGTGTGTGTATGTGTATGTGTGTGTGTGTGTGTGTATGTGCTGATTACCAATCTGATTGAAAACAGTCTATTAAATATTATTGTTGTAACTGAATCATGTTAAATGCTAATGAACTAGAGTGTTTCTAAAATAAAGTAATAAAATATAAAATAAAATAATAAAATATAAAATAAAATAAATAATAAAAATAAAATGTATGTCTAGAAATTAGTCACTTAAACTGAAATAAAATTAGAATGAATATGTTTCAGAAGAATGGTTTCTTTATTTTTGCTACATAAAATAATGCTATCAAATATATGTATATATTTAATATAATCTGAATTTAACAGAACTCCATAGAGACACCATTTCCCTGCCCAGGGAAAGTAGGCAAATAATTTTGCTCTAGGCTTGCAACAGTCTTCAAGGGGCATCCCCTGCTGGAAAAGGGAGTTATGTATGTTACTGGAATGGTACTTTCATAATAACAAAACTCTTTTTGGATTTCTATTAAGAGGCAAATTAGAGCAGTGACCATATAATAATACATTTAACAATGACTATGTACTCATATGTGGAATCTCCCAGGCACAAATTTCTAGATATAGTTTATTACAAGGGCCTATTTTAAGACTACTGTGGCTTAGGGCTAGTCTGCCTGGTAGGTAACTAATGATCAGGGAACTATTTCTGAAGAACATAAATATATAATTTCATCCTTTATTAATTTACCACTCAAAGTTACTTCAGAGTACATTTTTGGCACTACTTTTAAAGTATGTCTCAAAAGTGTTTTTTTCGAAAGGCAACTGGACTTCTCCCCCCCCCCCCCCCTTGGAGACGTTTTGCTTCTGGATAGAATGATTCAAACAAGTGTTCAAACAAGTCAATGCTGTGTGTGTGTGTGTGTGTGTGTGTGTGTTCAATTTCACTTTTTATATATACCATGCAAGAGTATAAGATATATCAGATAGAGCCAAGACAAGTAATTAGCAAACTAGGAGAGCACATCCAGTGGGAAGATTAGTAGTGTGAGATTGAATATCTCTGGAAGTGGATTTGGATTGAGGCAATTAAATTCCATGTATTAACCCCCTAACGTTATACTGCAGAATAACTCAGAAAGATTATATTTCAGTAGAATTACCCGGGTATAATCATAGCAACCATGATTAAATGGGTAAGCTGCTGCAATGAGGTGGATGAAAGTATTTGATAATAATGGATATTCAGCCAAAAAAGGTAGGTTCTTTTGAATGATTCATATCAATAACTTTTATATTCTTTCCTTGAAATCTCATGAAGGTATGAGATTTAGTTGACTAACTTTATTTTTTTAATGTAATGATTGGTTTTGCAGTGCAGTTTTTGTTAACTCCGTTTGTAATTTGCACCTCATATACCATCGTAATGGGTCTTAAGAAAATATAAACATTCACAAACAAAATTTCATTTTCAGTATTCACATATACTGAACAAAAGAAGTACTGATATGGGAGGAAAATATGAATAAATCTGATGTCCGACTACTTCACTCATGCCTTTTATTTTTTTTAAAGAAGTCATTTATAAACTGTGTTTATAATATTAGAAATTCATGAAACACTTTTGCTGTTGAGATTGCCTTGACTCAAAAATTCTGATATTAAATACTTGAAAGAAGGCCTTTGTGGAGTAGATTTCCTCATGAAGGTATGAGATTCCAATGGGAATAGTAAACAACAGAAGGCCTTCATTTTCCTCTTGTGTATTTCGGGTTTTTTAAAAAATAGCTAATAGGCAGAATCTACAGGCAGCTAAGTTTCTGTACTTTCATTTTTTATTCAAAGGTTAATTGTACTGAACTTTTCAACAATGCTTTATTTAGAATATTCTTTTGATGTATCATGCTACTAAAAGAAGTATAACTTTTCAGTGGCTGGACAAAGATAATAAATATCTTAGTACAAACATTAAATGAGATGCTGAGGTCACATTTTCTTTGGAAACCACCAACTCAAATTAAAAAGCAAACAATTAAAATATATGCTTATAATTATTACTCTTTTCAAAGAATTAAAATTGTTTGAAAAATAAGCATATAATTTGATGTGTGTGTGTGTGCATGCGTGTGTGTGTGTTCCCAGGTGTAACTAGTTGCTTATAAATGACAAAAGAAAGAGAACGCTTACCTTTTACTTCTGCATTCTCAAATGGCACATAGAGTTATTGAGTGTTGAATGAAGAATTGATAGTATTTGACTCTAGCCAGCTGTGGTCTGGTCTGAGACTGAGGGAGGATGGTATGGTAAAGATCAAATCCTGAGAAATTTCTTGGTGTTTTAGCAAATCAGATAACATCTTCTGAATGCCTAACCTTGTAGAGTAGTTAGGTGTAATTTATTTTTGAGGAAAGATATTATGTTTCTAAGTCTGTACTGAAATAACTAATTCATCATTCATGCCATTTTCAAGAACAAACAGAAAACTAGAATACTTAATGCCATTTCTTTTCTATATAGCAATAAAAAAGTGAACTTTAAACACAGTAACTACAGACAAAATCACTTTTGTATTATTTATAGTAAACCATACAGATTTGTTTTAATATTAGGTTTTTATATGTAAATTCTTTATTGTAATTGTTTTGTATGTCCTCAAAAGAAAAAATAATAATATTTTCTACAATCAATTAAAGCAATATAACAAGAACAAACAGCACAAATTATAGTCAATGGAAGTTTAACAGAACCATTTAAAATCGAGAAAGGTACAAGACAGGGTTGCCTCCTATCACCATTATTGTTTATTATAACCTTGGAATTATTGCTGAATAAAATACGGGGGTCAGATGATTTACAGGGAATCAAGATTAGGCATCAAGAATATAGATTACGGGCATTTGCGGACGACTTGGTTATAACTTTAATCCAACCTGGGAAATATATCAAAGTTTTAATGAATATGATTAATCAATATGGCCAAGTATGTGGGTTTAAAATAAACCTAGGAAAAACAAAGATCCTAGTTAAAAATATGAACACTAATCAAAGGGAAGATTTAGAAAAAATAACAGGATGTGAAATAGTTAAAAAGGTTAAATATCTAGGAGTTCACATCTCAACCTCAAACAGGAAACTATATAAGTATAATTATGAGCCACTATGGCATAGTATACAGGCAGAGATGAAAAATTGGGGAAAACTACAATTATTTATGTTGGGAAGAATAGCAGCAGTGAAAATGAATGTCTTGCTTAAGTTGCTATTTCTTTTCCAAATGATACCAATACTTTAAAAAGATGCAAATTTGCTTGAATGGCAGAAGGGTATTAACAAATATGCATGGGCAGGGAAAAAGCCGAGAATAAAACTTAAAATAATGCAAGATGTATGTGAGAGAGGAGGCTTGAAAATGCCAAATTTAAAACTATACTACGAAGCAGTAGTTTTATCAATAATCAGTGACTGGATCAATTCAACAGAGGATAGAATACTTAATATCGAAGGGCATGATTTGGTATACGGTTGGCATGCTTATTTGATATATGACAAGAAGGTGGATAAGAATTTTAAAAGTCATATTTTAAGGAATGCTCTATTGCGTGTCTGGAAAAAATATCAATACAAACTAAACAATAAGATGTGGGCAATTCCCAGACATGCAATAGAGAACATAAGTATAGCACAAAAAGAGGATGTAACCACATATAGACAACTTCTTACTATAGAAAGAGGTGTATTACAGTTAAAACCTTTGAATGTACTAAAAGAGGAAAAGGCAATCCAAACATGGTTTCAGTATGGACAGTTACAGACCAGATGGAAAAAAAGATCAGAAAATTGGTATTATGCAAAATGAGGACAATCTACTAAAACAAATTAGGGATCAAAGTCAAATGCATATAAAAAGGTTATATAATGTATTAATAGAAATGGATTCTGAAACAGAATTAGTTAAAGACCGTATGATAAAGTGGGCACAAAATTTTGAAGAACCAATAATGTTGGATACATGGGAAAAGATATGGGTAAGAAATGTAAAATTCACGCAAGCCCAAAATCTGAGAGAGAATTTTTATAAGATGTTTTATAGATGGCATTTAGATCCTAAAAAACTGGCTTGCATGTATCCGAATTTACAACCTAAATGCTGGAGATGTGATTGTGTTGATGCTACATATTACCATATATGGTGGATTATGCAAAATATTTTTAACAAGTGGTTAAGACTAACTTAATCAAGACTAACTTGATTTTGTACTTAATAACGGCAGCAAGAATGTTGGTGGCGCAATACTGGAAGAAGGAAGATTTGCCTACTATTCAAGAATGGACATTAAAAGTAACAAACTAAGAAATTCCAGATAGTTTATGGCTAAAAAAGTGAGGAATGAGATAATCTGTTTAGAATTAGCCTAACAAAAGAGGAGTTAAAGCACAAATGAAAGATGATACTAACTCTCTTTTAGTTTATCATAGAATATGCTTGTTAAAGATTTATACCCTATATTTGTTCTGGAAAGCCGGGGGGGGGAGGAAGGTTGGGGGGGGTTGGGTTTGGGCGGGGAGGGTGGAAGAGGGGAGGTAAATATTTGTAAAAGCTTTTTTAAAATTTTCAATAATAAAAAAAGAAAAAAGAAAGAACTCAGACTAATTTAAAAAATAAATTGACATGTCAATCATTTGACTCATTTGTCCTCAACTGAAAATAAAGCAATAAGTCTTGCCTAATGACTAGAAAGATTTTCTTCTTTATAAATTATTACTTATATACACACAACACACACACACACACACAAACAAACAAACACACACACACACACACACACACACATTGATAGTCTGGAGTGGAAAAACTTAAAGTGATGCAATATCAACATGCAACAACAGTGATGCAACATGGGGCTGCCCTTGAAGAGTATTCGGCGACTTCATCTGGTTCAGAATGCGGCCGCGCGAGCGATCGTGGGTGCACCTCGTTTCACCCACGTAACACCTATCCTCCGCGAGCTGCACTGGCTGCCTGTTGATCTCCGAGTGCGATTCAAGGTGCTACTTATCACCTACAAAGCCCTTCATGGTATTGGATCTGGGTACTTGAGAGACCGCCTACTGCCAATTGCCTCCACTAGACCAATAAGATCGCATAGATTAGGCCTCCTCCGAATTCCATCATCCAGCCAGTGTAGACTGGCAACTACCCGGAGGAGGGCCTTCTCGGTGGCTGCTCCGACCCTCTGGAACGAACTCCCCGTGGAGATTCGGACCCTCACCACCCTCCAGTCCTTCCGCGCCGCCCTAAAGATCTGGCTCTCCCGGCTGGCCTGGGGTTAAGACCCTAACCCCACTCGAATTGTGTGACTGTTATGTTTTTTAAATGATGTAGTGTCTTTATGTTGTATAATGTTTGTCCTCCCCCCCCCTTTTTTGAACTGTGAGCCGCCCTGAGTCCCCCCAGGGAAAAGGGCGACATACAAATAAAGGGAAATGAATGAAATGAAATGAATGAATATAAAAAATGAAATATTTTCTGTGTTAGTTTGTAATCAGTGAGTCACAGGTTGACTGTGCCCAATTGCCAGGATGGATAAAAGCTGCAAAAGATAGGTAACCAGGTCATATGCCAGGAGGATTTTATAGATGATAACCAGCATCTTGAGTTGTATCCAGAAAACTACTGATAAGAAGTGCAGTTCATGAAGCAGAGATGCTATACTATAACTGCCTATGCCATTGTGTTCTGGAACATCTGTAGCTTCTAAATAGTTTTCAAGGGTAGTCCCATGTAGAGTATGTTGCAATAGCCAGAACATGAAATAACTAAACCATGAGTGAATGCTGATGTGCTGGTCAAGATACGAGTTATGGCTACATTAATTAAAGACTTTTCAGTTTGTAGATGCCACCTGTTCTGTGAACAGAATCTCACATTGCTCACCAATCCTAATCCCAGTCTAGAAAAAACCCCATTTAGATCTGCATAACCTCAAGGTAGGTTAGTTTTGAATTAAGTGTCCTTCATTTTATTTGTGCAAGGCTCATTTTGAGATTTGAATCTAGCAACAATATTTATAAACATATGATATTCTGTATTCAGCAGGTACGACAGTTTGCATTAATTGAAAAGAACTGGAGTTCAGAATTTAAACTAAGCATAAATTATTACTGCTGGAAATGCTTGTCTTAAAATGTTAGGCTCCCTTCTGGTTAAAAATGACTTATGGGACTTTTTTTTTAGATATATGAACATATATTCTTTACCGTAATACAGATTTACTGTTTCTTTCTTCATATGTATGTATGTATGTATGTATGTATGTTTGTGTGTATGGACATATAGTTTGTAGTACAACCTGTGATTGTGGGATTTCCTTCAGGCCCATTAATAGGTCAATCTATTTAATTATGTTCCTAATTAGCCAAATATGGCTTAGTATTGCTATTTAACTGGGTATCATTATCTTCATGCCACCAATTTGTCATTATTCAGTTAGTAAAGAATGAGCTTATTCATAAAAAGATATTACATGATAACACTTTTATGGAACATGCTCAGTAATTTCTTCTTTCTGATTTAAATGTAAATAGTATGAAGGAACAACTATATAATAGGATGTCCTTAGTATTCATGTTTTCTTTCCTTGACAACTAAGAATTGTTTCTGCTACTCAGAAGGCAAAGGGTACAAAGCTTGTCAAATTATTTTGTCAGACGAAGTCTCTGATGTAACCTCCCAGGTTGCTTGATTTTGTATTTCTATTTTGTCTATTCCTCCTCTTTATGACCAGTATTAATCTTGATGATTTTCCATTCCATATTATTATTATATGTTATGCTTATCTTTTATTTATACTTAGAGATTTAATGTGTATGTGTTTCTGTATCTATCTGATATACATACAATATTTTATATAGATTAAGCTATCCAGAACTAATATGGAGAAAATAAGTTTTCAGCAAGACAGGGTTTACAAATACATGAATGTCTTACAAAGCTTATCATCACTCTTTGAGTAAATCTTCAAACAAGTTTTGCTGTTCTATAGAAATGAAGACCATTTTATTAAAAAGGATAGAATGACATTCTCTAGAATGATATGTGTAGCTCAAACACAAAACTATCTTCATTTTTTACCCAATAGATAAAAGTATTTCTTATTTTTTAATTGTAAAATAATGGAGCTTAAATAATGCAGGTTAAATGGTGAGTAAAGGGGGAAGATTGCTGATGTTAGTTCCATAATTAAACACAGCAATCTGACATTTGCAGTACTGTAATACTATACCTATAAAGATTATACTATTATTGCTTAACATAGGTCAAAACACAATTCCTGAATATCCAGGCCAAAATGCATACAATATGCCACAACAAAAGCTGTTTTAAACTAATATTTCTGGCCCTTAGAATCCATCTCTGAAATTTAAAGTAAAGGAGTTACTAGGAAAAAAATAGAAAATACTTCAATATTTTAAACTTTTTAAAAAATGTTACAAAATATATGGAAAGTGTAACAAGTCAATTGCCAGCAAAGATATTCATTAAATCATTATATCACAAAGTAGTCTTTAAATAACAAGAGCCCGAAGGAGACGGAAGCACAACATGAGGTCCAATGGAATTGGGGGTTTGATTCCATTGCCATCCAAGCGGAGATAACGAAGCTGTGGTAAATTTCTCTCATAAACATAATCTCCCGGGATAGGAATTGGACATATTTGAGTTCCATTAAGACCTAAAAAAACAATAACACAAAATAAATATGTGAAAAGTTACTAATAATAAATTTATTAGATTACTAGGTAAAAGCTATTGATACTTTGGAATATTATTATTATTAATTGCATTTCTCAGGAGTCAGTAAGACCATCAGTCAACATGGTGTTCTTCTTTCGTTTATGGAAGGTGAGAAAGATAATAAAATAGAGATGTTGTGCTGGTAAACCATCAATTAAGTGGCAAGGGTACTGTCAATGTCATTTCTGAAGTTATAAAGATGTTTGAGAGGTTTGTTTGTTTTTTGCCTCAGCAGACAACAGCATCTGGCTGGCCTTGTCTAGGCTCAAAAGCTAAACAGGGTCAAATCTGGTTAGAATTTGGATGGGAAATTTACAAAAAATAGGTTCTAATCTTTAGATAAAGACTACAGGTAGAAGTTGAAATATTGACAGTTTAAAAATCACTTCTGATTTTTGCCAAGGAGTCAAGCTTAACCGAGTTACTTCATTTTTTTAAGCTGCCCTTGCAATAAATTGCAGGAGTTCTCAATCTCCCTAAATAAATCCATCCATCCATCCATCCATCCATCCATCCATCCATCCATCCATCCATCTATCTGCTTAGAGTTGTTGGGAATCAGGATGATATGTAAATTTAATAAATAAATCTAAGAATTGTAATCAAAGTGAAGTCACTGATAAAGGGGAGGTTAATGCAGAGGCACATTTAATTTAATATTTAATTTCTTCCTTTCTTTGCATCTTTTAAAGAGGGCTACAAAGGGCAAATATCAGAGAATTATACAGATCGGGACTTTGTCTCCAACCCCCATCCCATTTATTTATCTACTACTAAACTTTAGAGTTGATATCTCTGCTTGTCATAAGATTCAACCATTTGATGCTAATCCTATTACTTTATATTCACATTAAAAAGGATAGAATATTCTCAGAGTTACTGGGAGTCAGCTGGCATATCAATTTAATATACCATTATGGTTGGCTGCACAGCAGCCAGATGCTTAGACTGCATTTAGTGTATTTACTCTCCTATCAAGTCCTTCCCAGGGACCTAGGATAACCAGATGTTGTTTGATGCTATTATTATTTTGTTTGGTCGCACAGTCAACCAAATGTTTAGATTGGATTTGGCATTTTTATCCACCTATCAAATTATCCCATTATTAGTATTATTCTGATGTCTCTTCCTAGTTTGAGTAGATAAAACTTTGTTGTGAATACTGAGTAGCATTCATCATGATTATCTAATTAGTTCTTGTATTGTTGTAGTGATAGACATTTCAATAGATAAAATACATCAAATAATCCTACATAATTTGTATGTCTGATTTCTGGCTAGTTCTGATTAAATAAGCATTTTTTTTAGTTATCCATTCTAATTATTTCACTTGGAGTTGG
>NC_045547.1:36894734-36947234 GCF_009769535.1 Thamnophis elegans | reverse complement strand
TGTAGAATTCCGATTGGTAAAAACAGTCAATAAAGACAAAGCTACATCTAACAATTTAGCCTACATAATGTGATCTTGGAATAACCTAAAAGTTCAATTTCCCAATATTATATATTTACTACATCCATGTGTAGCAAGAGCAAAGAAAACACCAAACATTAAGATTATTTTTAAAACTGAAATGCAAATGTTAGGGCCACCAAGATCTTATCAAGTGGATAGGCATTTTCAAATAATGAAAGGAGAATAGTTACATAGTTGTGTGAATGTGAAAACTTTTCATTCTTGCTTTTCTTTAACTCTGCCTAGATTCATATATCATGCTATAAACCATAATTCACAAAATTCTGTCTACCAGGTATTCATTTGGCCAGTGCCCCTAGTCTGCTCAGCTTCAGCACATAGGTTTTCTGGTTTTCAGCGTGTGTCCTTTTTATCCTCTGGTTGGGGATAAAAAAACAACTTCTAAAGCACAGCTGATCATTGGAGAGAGAAGCAAGAAAAAAGCAGGGGAAGCCCGGAAGGTCGCTTCACTTGCTAGTGCCTCATTAGGGCTGAAAACAGCTTCTAAAGTACAGCTGATCGTTGGACGGAGCAGCAATGAGAAAAGGAGGCAAAGCAGGGAAGATTGCTTCACTCATTAGTGTCTCATTAGGGCTGAAAAAAAGCTTCAAGAAAGCTAAATTCAGAGTATAAGACACTCCCAAATTTTCAGCCTCTTTTGTGGGGGGGAGTGCATCTATACTCCCAAAAATACAATGCATGATGACTCAGTAGAATTTATAACTCTAGTTTCTTCTTATTACCTCATATGTCCAAATTGCCGAGAAACATTTCTGCTTTCCTCTTTATCAATTCCATGTGCTTCTTCCATGTAAACTCTAAAGTTAGAAGTTAAATAGCTAAAACATTATCTTCCTAGTCACTGTATCAAAGGAAAAGGAAAGGAAAAGATAAAAGACAAGACAAACGGCACAAGTCAACAATATATCACTGCAAATCATTACTATCTCATAATTATTTTGGTCAACCCTATAGATGTAAACTTCACCATTCTTGATGCCAAATGCTGGGATATGCATAATCAAATAATATAAACATTTTAAAAATGCAGTGTTATTTATATTCATATTTTCATACTTGAGATTTAAGACCCAAATATAGCACATTATGAAACAAGTCTGGATCAGGTAAATTAATGTTCCTGAATGTCATTTCTAATACCAAGGTAACCAACTATTATTAAACTTTTTCTGAACTGTCCAAAAATACTGGAAATGTTGGTGTGGTTGTATTTTAACATTGAAGGAGATTAATGCTTATGTGTCTCATTGCAAATAAGTATTAAAGTTATGCAGCACTTTGGAAATAATTCAAACTGATACTTCACAATGCATGGGGGAAGAAGCATAACATCTCTTTAAAGCTGCATTATTTTTTCCACAGTGTGAAACAATACAAAGAATGAGCAGTACAAATAATGAAGTCAAAGTAATTGGATCTCAGCTGAAGCCCTATGACACAAAGGCGCAGGCATAATAGTAGGATTAACCTTCAGTGAGGAATGTAAATTTATGCCTCAATATGAAGTACAGCTGTAAGTCCAATAGTGTAAGCAAGGGCTATTTTAAAGAGCATTTCCATTTCCATTTCTTTGCAGTTTTGAACAAAGTTCAAATTTGGCAAGCCAAGATAATTTTAGTAAAAAACAATTCAGCAATTCTCAATGATTTATCATCTATGTAATGATACTTTGTGTAAAGTATAGCCTAACTTGCTACTTAGAGACGCTCAAGAGACGTTTTAAAAGTTTTAAAAATAATGACCTGTCATTAATTCTACAGAAATACTTCCCTTCCAGCAGAGCATCAGCAAAGAGAAATTTAAATGCCAAGTCGACAAACATTATTTATATTTAAGAGTCTTCTCTTTCAAATTAAGCATTTATGTCCTGAAATCCTTTCTAGTGTGCTATTTTTTCTCAAATTCTGTTGTCTATTTGTTGCTCAGGAAATGAGAAATTGCTACCACTATGTAGATCAAGCAAAGAACTGGGAATGCTGCACCAGTCATTATACAACTCATTCAGACCAAAGCAACACTAACATTAAAGGATAATAGAACTGCAAGAGAGGACAGTAGGTCACGTTATTTGACTTCAGCGCATATAAAAATAATCATCAATCCATTAGCATCTTATAAATTACCAAATTCAAATCATAGTATATTACAAGCCAAAAGACCTTGGAGTGCACAAAGAGACACATGATATAAGGCAAAGAGAAGTTCCCATAAAATCTGATATATCATTTCATGCTAACTGAATGCTACTGTGAGTACTAAGACAATTATTTGGCAAAGACCTAGAAAAGAAGTTGATTGAGCAACCCTTCATTCCTTATACTACTTATAGCACTAAATAGTTCTCTCCAAGTGATGCCTTCCAGATGTGTGGGACTCCAGTTCCCATTACTGGCAATCAGCCTGGTCAATGGCTATGGACAATTCGCTTTCTAGGTTTTTTTAGAAGCCATTAATATCTGGCTTTTTAATGACGCTCTGGGATTGGATGTGTGGAAGGCAGGAAAGAGGCTGAGAGCAAGCTGCTGAGCCTGCTATGGGGCACCCCAAGGGGGATAATTACAGTGCAGGGTTTTTATTTTATTGTTTTTTATGATTGTTTTATTTATTAATTTTATGGTTCTCGTAAGCTGCCCAGAGTTGCTTAAGATGGCCGACCATATAAATATTTTAAATAAATATATATGATCTGTAATTCAAGGCAACTGAAGATGCCTTATTGGGGGGAAATATTTCTGCATAAACTTTCCTGAAAGCAAAGGAAGCCAAAATTATTTCCATATTAAGAAATTTGTATTGGGTGGCTTTTTTTCCCTCTGTGGCCACCTCAGTTTCCAAATAAGTTATTTAAGACAGAGAGAATTTAATACAACACCTATATAGCCAACTGTTTGGATCTAAGTTCCTGTGCTATACAATCTATCTATTGGCTATTTTCTCATCTCTTGTTCTTCTTGATTTAATGGATTTCTTTCTTTTGAAACATTATGATTTTAATCCATGTTCCTTGTTCATTATTGGCTTTTCAATCCATTTAATCCAATTTGGATAATTTTGGAATTAGAACTCATGTATCTCTTCAGAGATTTTAACCCCTCCCCACTATTCTGCAACATCATACTATGAGATTAATTTTGCCATTTTACAAAGTTCCCTACATACATGCACATCAAAGGCAAGACAAGAAACAATGGATGGACACTAATCAAGGAAAGAAGCAAACTAGAACTAAGGAGACATTTCCTAACAGTGAGACCAATTAAGCAGCGGAACAGCTTGCCTTCAGAAGTTGTGGCTACACCATCACTGGAAGCTTTTAAGAAATCACTGTGTATAAAATGGTATATGGTCACCTGCTTTAGCTAGAAGACTAGAAGACCTCCAAGATTCCTTCAACTTTATTGTTCTGTATTCTGATGAGCTTGTATGAGATCAGATAAGAGATACTAACATAGAGGTACTTTTTAAAAAATGTGTTACCATATATACTTGCACATAAACTCATATGTAGATAAATGGAATCCAGTTCCATGAGTATATTTTGATACATAAAGTATTGGCTTATCCACATACATACATATATATGATAGATTTTTCAAAAACAGTATTCAAGGCTGTTTGACCATACGAAAGATCTCTCAGCCTTGCTCTCTCCCTAAGACAGGAGACTGGAACCCACAATTCTAGCTTGATATTTTTAACCACCTTTAACATTACCAAACTGGTTCTTTCTCGAACAATAGAAGTGCATTTATACCTTTAAAATGCTTCTTATGAAGGAAGACTTGTAGTGTGATTTTTTTAAATTAATGATGCATATCCTCCTCCAAAGCTCAGACAACATTATGGTGATAATTTCCATTTACTAGGTCTGAACATATTCCATTCCAGTCATGAGTTTCCATGCAACTTCATTTTTCATTTGCTTTACTATAGCTGTATTGTGCTAAGAATGCCAGTTGTGCCAGAAAGGGGTTTGAGGTGTGGAGGGGGATCATTTATCTTATTGCCATTGTGAGGACAGGAGGTAGGTTGAGTGACAGTAATTCTTGTGATTAGGTCAGCATTAAACATCCCAATCACTGTGTCTTAGAAGTGGAAAGATTCCGAATGAAAAACATCCTTAGTTTTACCATTTCGTCTACCTCAGTGCCAGCTAGTATTTCACCCTGAGTGATTGTGCAATGTTTTGTGAGTTGTTTTAGTAGCTGAAAAACCCCAGTGACTGATTATTTGTGGGAAAGCAAAGCTGATTGCCTCAGACCTCATAATCATCTCTGTCATAAGGGAAACATTGAGCCCCTCTTGCATTATGTTCAGAAACTATATATCACACCATACGCTCATAACAATAATTTCATCCAATTCTGCTGAAAAATAACAAAACACTGATATTCCCCAGGTTGGTGAGTGGACTTCCATTTTCTAACCCTTATTCAAGATACACATATTGAATTAAATTGGACTATCTTTATATTTCTGCTTTGGGATCCTTCTAATGATGACAGGTAGATATAAAGTATATTTTAAGGTATCCATAAGTTTATTTAAAAGGTATAGACATGTAAAAATGAATAGATAAATAAATCTTAGGAGATGTTGACATGTTCAAGCCCTTTTGAGAATGTATTGCTCAGTATCCAATTTAGTGTGTTTGGTCTTGCTTCCTAGTGCGTATTAAAGCAACAGCTGTTTCTGCAAGAGTCAACTCACTTAATGACTAAGTTGGAGTCATGGTGCCCTAAGTAAATCCTCTTATTTTAGAGAAGGCACTACATGCAAACTGAAAATTCTTTAATTACTTGAAATCTTTTGGGTATTCTGAGCACACTGAAAATGATTGCATTATTAATAACCATTGTTGTTTGAATCAAGCACTGCCAAGTCATAAACTAGATGATGTATTACTTTAAATGAGCATTTCACTGAATTAAGTTTTACTGATAGCCTATAATCTTCATATAAGAAAATGCTTGAGAAATATTTTGAGATATAGCTAAAAATATTGAGAGGAGAAACTGCTACAGATATTCGCTATAGTTTGAATGAATTCATATTCTCTTACAATAGACAGAATGCTTTAGTTTATGCCAAATAAATAGTGGAAATGACATTTCAATCTCCCAAACTTTAGTTTTAGCAGAGATATTTCAGAAAATGGAAATGGAAAATTATTCTTGAAGTGAGGCTCTTTTGTTACCTGTATTTACTTCTTAGCATACTTACCACTATTCTCTGCACACTTTTGCCAACAATATCCAAGCTTCCTAAATATATCAACAAAAAAACTTCACACCTTGTCTCTTCAACCAGAGCATGATCATATTTTCCATCTCTTTATCTGAATCAAACTGATGCCCACAAAAGTGTTCCTTTAATTTTGGAGAAAACTGGAAGTCACATGGTACCAGATCTTATTTTTAAACAAAAATAACAGAGATGCATTCTTTAAATAAGAAGAAAATATTGTGAATGGGGCAGATATTGGATATAGCAAAACAGACTAAAATTTAATAATAGAGGTTGGAATCAGATAGAAGGGCCTGGACAACAGTCCTTGGCATAAGAATGCAAGCATTGTTGTATGTTCATCTGTAATAATTTAGAAAACAAATTAGATTGGATGTAAATCACACCTTAGTAGGATAGATGTCAGATTTAAAGATGTTTTGGTTTTTTCAAATTATTCAATATAGATAGACATCAAAAGCAGCTAAGGAATTATTATTTAATTAAGTTTAGGCTATTTATTTATTTATTATGAAGCAGACATAGGCTTCGCTAAAACTAAAGCAATTATTTTTTTCAGATTTTTTTCACACTTTCAAATGTGAAGTCAGTTTTGAAAAGGATTTATTGTGTATATATTTATGGATATACACAGTGAACATTGGATCAGCTAGACTTTTTAATCAATAGATAACAAAAGAGATAGTAGAATTTACTGTATTCTAGTACCTTGCAATGTACACATAATTAGAAGTGCTTTGAGGCGATTATATGGCTATAGCATGCAGTGAATCTATTGAATTTTGAAGGCAATTGAATTGTTGCCTAAAGATACTGTGCAGTATCTCATTTAGTATAGAAATATCGATTTTTAATAAACTGTAATAATTCAGGAATTATATTTATAAATTTCATGACTGCTATAGTTTAGAGAACTAAAATATCATATTAGCAGGATATATGAATGTGGATTACATAATTTAAATTTAAAAACTCAATGATTAAGAATTGTTTGTCAGATAAGGATATGTTTTAGCATAATACAAAAGAGATAAGCTAGATTGTTTCAAATCAATGAACTTTGGGTTTTTTTTAATGCCTCATTGGCTGGAACAAACAATACTTATAATTCAACATATCTGTAGTGTAAATTTCTTCAGACTAATGAAGTCCCTATTTTTTTTCAATGGCCAGGATCTAAAGACTGGGTGCTAAGGGGTTCCACTTCCAGCCATCTTGTTTACCATAAATTTCTAAAGTGTTCCTTTACTTCAAAAGGTTTTCCAAGCTCAAATACACCTTTTTAAAAAATCTGCTGATGGAATATTTATTGATGATTATGAAAATAAGTAATAAATCCATTCCCTCAAAGTATTAGTAATGTTTGTAATTCATTTTCAGTGTCATTCTGCTTTAAAAAAACCTAACAACATCAATCCTGTACAATTAACATTCATACCAAATAATGTTGATGCATGATATATAATACCATTTATATAACCCTTGATTTTGTCTTCCATAATTTGCTTTAATAAATTTTGATAATAAATGGGAAAAATTGTGCCAGATTAATGTAAGGTTGAAATAATATTATGACATAGTATTGCATATTTAAAGAAAAATATATATATCCAACAAGCATTTATTAAAAAAATACTCATATTGATGGCTCTTAACCAGTGGTGGGTTTTGGATCCCATTGCAACTGGTACAGTGCAATGGGGCCAGGTGTCTACCACATGCTTGCGCGCAACACGCACATGCGTACTTACCACCTGCAACACTCTGTGACGCTCCAGCTGGTCGGCAGAGCATCATGCAAGCGCCGTACGCTCCATGTGCATGCACAGAAGCCCCGATTAGCTTAAATACAGGTAAGGTGGGCGGGCGGGCAGGCCCTTGGGAGCACCATATTGGAACGGTACCTGGTGTACCCAGCAGGCACCGGTACTCTCGTACCAGTTAGTACCAGTTGTATCCCACCATTGCTCTTAACTGTCAGGAACAATAAGCAACATAATTTAAAAACCAGCTGCTGAGTAAAAAAAGTGAATACTTCTTTATTCTTCCAGTTCAAGTACAGAATCCCGTTTTTTCCAACATGAGATTCCAATCCAGGAGTCTGTATTAATCAAGGCAGACTATGAAAGGAATAATCTAGAAGAACACAATCAGAAACATGATCAAGGAAGAGCACTTTGGTTCTGATAAATAGGAAAGGAAAAATGAGTAGATACCAAACAAAGATGATGAAAAGAGGAAGGCTCACAAAATATACTTTTCAACATATCTAAATGTATATAGTTTTTTTTTGAAAAAGTAAACTAACTTTTATTCAATTTGAGTCACTAGCTTTCAGCTCTTTTGTAAAAACAATTATGTAGTTGAATGGGTAGAGACACAGAAGCACCCTATCTGCTGGTGTGTTGGCTACTACCAGAAACATGTACCAATAATGACTTATTTTTGACTAATGACAAAGTTAAGAAGGTGTCTCCATTCTGGCAGTGTAAAGTTTGGTCTAGACATCGGAGGAGGAGGAGGAGGAGGAGGAGGAGGAGGAACCACCAAAAATGTAGACTGTTCCTAAAGGGTTGAGATTTGAAATGTGTATGGTCCAATAAGCTATCATCTATGCACTGGGTTATTTCCTTTCTTACTTTCTATCCTGCGGTGTGTGTGGTGGGATATACTCACTTTCTTTTTTATTTAATCCTCCTATTAATCAGAAGTAAAATGGAATACTATATTGTATTTTTTCTAATATAATTCACATCTATTGCTTTAGTCAATTCTTTTTCTAATATTTTTGTGTGCTTAAAAATAATAAAATATTCTAATGTTTAAAAGAACTAAACATAACCTTCCCAAGCCAATTAAGATCCACATAGTGAGTATAAATGTCTCCATGTAATTAATTCCATTCCATTTCATTGTATTTGGACTATCGTGCTTTGGTAAACCTGTAATTCACACTGGGTATGTGGTATATTTCAGATTCTGGTATTATTTGGTAAGGTAAGATTTTTACCATTTGTGCTATATATATCATTTGCAGTTCTTATGCTCAGAGAAATATTCTTCCACTTTTTTTCCCTTCACAAAATGTTCTGCAGAAAGGCAAGACGTTGCTGCCAAGTTAACAATCCATTAATTAGAGAAAAGTTCTTTATGAAAAAGCTGAAAGCCACCTATTGAAATGTCATGGAATTATTGTTAGAACAAAGTGACTCTGCTTTGCATTAAGCACAGCTAGGAGAGAAGGTGACCTGCTATCTTTCTCTTCTTTTTACTTGAATTTTTTTTAACAACCCTCAAATACACTTTTCATTGGAGACAGTGGAAATCTTACTGTTCAGCGCTGGGCTCTTCAAAAATCAGTCACATTTCTTGCTTTCCATCATTCTTTGTTCAGAGTGCTTGAAGACAATTGGGTTATTCACTGTGATAATCAAAAAGGGCTTATTATTTCATTTTACTATTTTAAAAAATCTTCAAGAAACCCTAATTATGTCCTCATAGTTCTTTCCTATTGTAACAAGTGACTTGATTTGCCTATGCTACAACAGAAACAGATTTGGTGATGGTAAACCTCTTTGGATAGAGGGTTGTTTTTTTAAAGAAATGTCAGTGTGATTAAATCTGGAAGTTATATATTCTCTGTTCCACTTCAGGCAGCAATTCTTTTGTCTGTTTTTAACCAATATTCATGTTACTTTTCCATAATATTAAATCAAGTGGTAATTGTTAGCTCTGTGCCCTGTCAGAACCTATAAGAGAAAGGAGATTTGCCTATCCCACTTTCTACTCAACATCCCACAAAGACATGGCAGCCCTTGAAGAGCATTCGGAGACTTCAGCTTATCCAGAATGCAGCTGCGTGAGCGATTGTGGGTGCACCTTGGTACACCCACGTTACACCTATCCTCCGCGAGCTGCACTGGCTGCCTGTTGGGCTCCGGACGCGCTTCAAGATGCTAGTCGTTACTTTTAAAGCCCTACATGGTATTGGACCTGGGTACTTGAGAGACCGCCTCCTGCCAATTACCTCCCTACGACCAATTAGATCCCACAGATTAGGCCTCCTCCGAATACCATCCGCTAGCCAATGTCAACTGTCGACCCCTTAGGGGAGGGCCTTCTCTGTGGCTGCTCTGGCCCTCTGGAACGATCTCCCCGTGGAGATTCGGACCTTCACCACTCTTCAGGCTTTCCGCAAAGCTATCAAGACCTGGCTGTTCCAGCAGGCCTGGGGCTGATGAGTTCCCAGCCCCACTTGAATTGTTGCGACTGTTGTGTTGTTTTTAAGCTGTTTTTTGTATTTGTTTTTGTTTTGTTTGTTTTTGTATTCCCCCCCTCCCCACCTTGTTTGTTAGCCGCCCTGAGTCCCTCGGGAATAGGGCAGCATACAAGTATAATAAACAAACAAACAAACAAACACTGAAACTAATAGTGTACGTAATATAAAATTAGCTTCTCTAATCCGGTCCCCTCCAGGTTACAAATTCAGCATCATATCCTACATATCTCAGTGGCCATAGATGAGGGAAACCTATAAAAACAGTTTACTTCTAAAGTCAGACCAATGTTGTGTTTACTTAGACATTGTATAGTATTACCAAATAAATTGACATAAGGATTCATATCACATATAAAAGTGGTGAAATAAACTGCAAACAAAACAACAAAAAAGGTTGAATAAATGATGCGGGTTTGATTAGAGACAATATTTTTCTCATGAAAATTTTGGAATAAGTCCAGACCTAACAGTATTTCTCTTTTAAGCTACAGCATGACACTACTACATGTCTTATTTTCAGTCAATAAATCAAAACAATCTGATTACAGTATATCTGAAAAAGTTTACTTAACGCAACATTCTTTTGCCAATGCTGACTAGTCAGGTGTTTTTGAAAAACCTAAAAGCATTGGCCTCTCCTGCTATATATACTGAAGATTGAAGTTTGGCTTTCAGAGTATTTAGCTTTTATTATTTATCTCAGAAATAACTTCAAACATTGGTATTGAATATGCTCTACAAAGAATCTCACCGTCATGTAGGAAAATATTTGCAGTACTTACAGTAGTTAAAACACTAACTTCTGTGCTTGCTTGCCATTGAACTAAAACTGCTAACTCTTAATTATAGCAGAGTTTTTCCTGGTTTTCACATGTGCTTGACAAAAAGATGCCACAATTTAAAAGCTCACCTTTATTCCTTAAACACTTGGCATCTTTTTCAAGTCCACAGAGTGCTAATTAGATAACTAAACTTTCTTTTTCCTTTAGTTGCAATGCTACAGTAATCTGGCTTCCATTTTCTTTCCTGGCCAGTAGATCAATATTCCATGCTTATCTCAGGCCTTTAGGTGTTGAGAGGCATAATTCCCTACATAGTTGGATTTCTTTTCTTCTAAAATATTATTGCACTTATGCAATTTTTGAGGTTTCTCCAATCTCAACCTCTTCTTCTGGCATGAATAGTGTCAGATTGGTTAAATTAGGATCAATTGTCACAGAATGACATTGTTACTGGTAAATAGAATGTTAATCATGGTATCTCCAAATAACTTGTATAGCAGTTTAAGGATAAATTGCTACATAATTTTTAGAAGTTCACACACCACACACTTGTAATATAACACTTCTTTTTTTTTTAAGCCTACAATAATACCCCAGAAATGGAATACAGCTCTCCTGGATTTTGGTGCAATCACTGCTAAAGTGAGCATTTAAGGCTGGATTGTAGCTTCACATTTTCCGTTTTCAGTTTTAAAGGCTATTTAGAGTATTTCATGCTAGCTCATAAAAACCCAGGCTGAAAGGCAAAGTTGCCTGCAATCATATAACCCTGTGAAATGACAGGTTTTTCTTGCACCTAATAGGTAAATCTACTTCTCCAGAAAGATGAAAATGATGATTGAAGATGACTTGATGCTCTTAAAACTTTCAGCTTTTTCCTGTCGACTGGAGATTTGACATTGCCTCCTATAATATTCTTATGAAAGCGCTGTTAGCACCAATGGGGATTATGTGAATTTTAGAATCCTTGTCTTTTAAAAGTTTAACACAGAGCAAGATATTAAAATTAGAGCTGATGTTGACTGTTCACACCTTATACATATATTCTCTCTCTCTCTCTCTCTCTCTCTCTCTCTCTCTCACACACACACACACACACACACACACACACAGAGCTAGATATTATTTTCCTTGGAAATGTTGTCTGTCTCTTGCTGATTACCAAATCCACTCAGATAGTTCTCCATGCACTAGTGTATATTAGTTAAGAACTCCCACTTGGTCACATGGCCAGCAAGCCACTCCCACCCGGTCACATGGCTGTCAAGCCACTCCCACAAAGCAGACCACACGTACAGAAGAGGTTCTAAAAAAAATTGAAACCCACCACTGGGCAGGACCCTTTTAAAGGTATTAAAATATATGTCCACCATTTCTATTTTGTTCATTTCACATTGTCCATCATTTAAGTTAGTGTACAGGTGTGAAATTTATCCAAATTCCACCCCCAAAATTAAGCAATCTGTTTCAAATTGAATATCCTGCATGCAGAGTTTAAGAGCCAACTTAGTACTACAAAGCCCCCAAATACTAAAATATACAAATTCACAAACTTGAAATTTTTAGCCAATGATCTCCCGAATAAATAAAAATGTAGATTAAAGGAGCACAATTCTTAGGAAAAAAATAGGTTAGATCAAAATTAACTAAGTGATCACTATATCTTTATGACTGGAACTCTAATACATTCAATATACATTGGGAAACTGTGAAGGTAGCCTCTACAACTTTTGACTCCTATAAAGCAAATGGACCACTAATTTAGCTTCCAAAGCATAATCTGTTCCAGTCCCATTGATTTGCCAACGTTGAACCAGACTGTTTTCAAAGATTTTTACTATTGATTTCCAAAACTTAACATTTAGGTATTCCTCTATCTAATAGGTGAAAAGACTTTAAGTCCTCAGTCCAATTGGTGTCACTGAAAGTACCATATCATCACATTTCACTGGACCATAACCATCTAACTGCCAAACTAGGTGAGTGAAAGTCTTCACTAACTTTTCTTTTTGCATGAGAGAAATTGTACAAATTAAACAGACTGCTAGTACTGTGCCATCCTCTTCAATCTGTTTCTGTGACAGAATAGGTCATGAAAATATTGCAAAATCCTCTGTTTATACTTAATTGATTATGTCTACTTTCAAACTACCTGCTGAGACACATGTGTAGGTCACACAATCCTGGGGCTAAATAGTGGAAGCTGGGCTTAGGGATGCAGAGTCTTGGTGACAGATGGAGGTGGAATTTATTGTTGGTTACATTCAAGAACTTTCAGTGGTGATACAGGAATTCAGGGTTTTAAATGGTAACACAATATGCAGTAGACAGAAGGCCTCTATTAATCTAGAGATACTTTATTGTTAAGGAATGCTAAGCATAACTCACACAGAGACACACAGACACACAAACATATTTGCTTGTTCTGCTTAATTGTGGTCAAGAAGTATACATCGAGAAAGAGACGGATATTCCATATATAGTAGATAAGCAACTATACATATTACATTTAATAAAAGTAGTTCTGGCCAATTGTTGCATGTATGCCAGATGACAGTGCCTACCCAATATTGGCTGGCCTCGAACCTAAGAAGATTGGACAAATTTTAAAATTATAGGTTGAAAGTTTAAAAAACATTGTGAATTAGGCAATGGCTAACTATTTCTTTATTTTTGCCAAAACAAACCTGCCAACATATATGTATCCATATAGTCACCAGGAGACCAATCAATGTAGATGAAACTCAGCTTTATGCAAAGTAATTACAGAAACTTACAATTTTGTTGAAATGAAGCAACTTGTCTCCACTAAGCCTTTTTTCCCCCACTAAGTGGGATTTTAAATAAATATGATATGTAACAATTAAGATCATTATCCTACAGTCTCATCCAGAAATATAGTAATAAATATTTCAATAAAGATCATAATTAACAGTTCTGGTTTGGAACCTGAATTGCTAGGCAACAATTTGAAACCAAATCTTTCTCATAAGAATCTCTTCCACTAATTACTATTTCAACACCAATTATTCACTTATTTATCTTTATTAGTGACACTGCCTGCCCAATTTCTCAGGTCTCAGTATATTAAGAACAGATCATTCCCAAATAGGTGGCTCTGGAAAGATCAGAGACGGAGATGAATTATCAGTGTTCTATGATCATCATCTTTTTTCTGTCCCCAGCCATTCTGTCTTTTCATTTGAAAAATAGCATTTTGGCTTGATGGATTTATTGACACCTGCATTGTTGATTTAGTGTATGTCTAGTTTGAACGCTTTGCTTCCATTTGGTTCTCTTTTTATTATTTTCCTTCATTGTTTCCTCCTGATTCACTGCCCGAATTTGTAAAAAAAAAAAAAAGTAAGGTTCTACACTTAGGCAAGAAAAACGAAATGCACAGGTACAGTATAGGTGGTACCTTCCTCAATAGTAGTAACTGTGAGAGAGATCTTGGAATCCTAGTGGACAACCATTTAAATATGAGCCAGCAGTGTGCAGCAGCTGCCAAAAAAGCCAACACAGTTCTAGGCTACATAAACAGAAGGATGGAATCAAGATCACGTGAAGTGTTAATACCACTTTATAATGCCTTGGTAAGGCCACACTTGAAATAATGCATTCAGTTTTGGTTGCCACGATGCAGAAAAGATGTGGAGACTCTAGAAAGAGTGCAGAGAAGAGCAACAAAGATATTAGGGGACTGGAGACTAAAACATATGAAGAACGGTTGCAGGAACTGGGTATGTCTAGTTTAAGAAAAAGAAGGACTAGGGAAGACATGATAGCAGTGTTCCAATATCTCAGGGATTGTCACAAAGAAGAGGGAGTCAAACTATTCACCAAGGCACCTGAGCGTAGAAGCAATGGGTGGAAACTAATCAAGGAGAGAAGAAACTTAGAACTGAGGAGAAATTTCCTGACAGTTAGAACAATTAATCAGTGGAACAGCTTGCCTCCAGAAGTTGTGAATGCCCCAACACTGGAAGTCTTTAAGAAAATGTTGGATAGCCATTTGTCTGAAACGGTATAGGGTTTCCTGCCTAGGCAGGGGATTGGACTAGAAGATCTCCAAAGTCCCTTCCAACTCTGCTATTGTATTGTGTTATATTGAGAATCAAAAAGGAAGAATATAAGCTACAAGCATTCACAGATGATTTGGTTTTCATCCTAGAGGATCCATTAGAAACAGCACCTAAGGTGATAGAGAAAATAGAGGAATATGGAAAAGTAGCAGGACTGAAAATAACTAAAGATAAAACGAAGATCTTGACAAAGAATATATCAACAAGACAAAAGGAAGAACTGGCAGAAACTTTGGAGATGCAAGTTACATATAAGGTCAAATACTTGGGGATATACTTAACAGCAAGATGTAGTGCTCTTAAAGAGAACAATTAAGCTTAAACAGCAGATTGTGATGGACCTGAAGAAATGGGAAAATTTACAATTATCGATGATAGGGAGAATATCTACAATTAAAATGAACATTTTACCTAGAATCTTATATCTGTTCCAGACCAATTTCGTTGTATTTAAGTACAATGACAATAAAGATAAAGTAGAAGAATGTGGGTTAGACAGCATCACCACCAGATGGTTTCGTAACTGGCTGACCAATCGCACTCAATGTATAGTCCTCAATGGAACTGCATCTTCATGGAGGGAAATACGCAATGGAGTACCCCAAGGCTCTGTTTCGGGCCCAGTACTCTTCAACATTTTCATCAATGATTTGGAAGAGGGAATAAATGGGAATGAATTTGCAGATGACACCAAGCTGGCAGGAATAGCTAACACTTCAGAAAATAGGCTAAAGATACAGAAGCATCTTGACAAACTTGAACATTGGGTGCTATCTAATAAAATGAATGAAATTCAATGCTGAAAAGAGTAAGGTTCTACATTTAGGCAACAAAAATGAAATGTACAGGTACAATATAGGTGGTACCTTGCTCAACAGTAGTAACTGTGAAAGGGATCTTGGAGTCCTAGTGGACAATCATTTAAATATGAGCCAACAGTGTGCAGCAGCTGCCAAAAAAGCCAACACAATTCTAGGCTACATAAACAGAGGGATGGAATCAAGATCACGTGAAATGTTAATACCACTTTATAATGCCTTGGTAAGGCCACGCTTCGAATACTGCATTCACTTTTGGTCGCCACGGTGTAGAAAAGATGTGGAGACTCTGGAAAGAGTGCAGAGAAGAGCAACAAAGATGATTAGGGGACTGGAGACTAAAACATATGAAGAACGGTTGCAGGAACTGGGTATGTCTAGTTTAATGAAAAAAAGGACTAGGGGAGACATGATAGCAGTGTTCCAATATCTCAGGGGTTGCCACAAAGAAGCGGGAGTCAAACTATTCTCCAGGGGACCTGAGGGTAGAACAAGAAGCAATGGGTGGAAACTAATCAAGGAGACAAGCAACTTAGAACTGAGGAGAAATTTCCTGACAGTTAGAACAATTAATCAGTGGAACAGCTTGCCTCCAGAAGTTGTGAATGCCCCAACACTGGAAGTCTTTAAGAAGATGTTGGATAGTCATTTGTCTGAAACAGTATAGGGTTTCCTAGGCAGGAGGTTGGACTAGAAGACCTCCAAGATCCCTTCCAACTCTGCTAATGTATTGTATTGTATTGTAATATTATACTTATACAATTCCAATTAGATTAGGGAAGGAATACTTTGATAACTTAAATAAAATACTGTTGAATTACATATGGCAGGGGGGAAAAGCAAGAGTAAAACTTAAACTGTTACAAGATGCAAGAACAAGAGGCGGACTGGGCTTCCCAATTGGGAATTACATTACCAGGCAGTTTGATGTGGGTTAAAGAATGGATAACATTAAGGAACACTAGATTATTGACTGTTGAAGGACATGATCTATTGCTGGGATGGCATGCCTTTTTATGGTACAAGGGAATCAAATCACAGGGGTATTTTAGAAGACATTACCTATGGGAGGCTTTGCTACTAAATTGGGAGAAGATTAAAAGACAATACTATCTAAAAATTCCAGTCTGGCTATCAACCATTTTAATTTAATCCATTTCAATCCAAATTTACCAGCTCCTCTAAGAAATAAAGCAAACAAATTCTGTACCACTTATAAACAGAACTTTAAAACCTCATCATCCAATCCTGGTCATAAAGAAATGCCATTAATAGATTCAAAAATCCACAACATATACATTTAAATTTCTCATTAAATAGATTTAATTCCAAAGACCTTTTGTTTACTTTTTAAAAGCTTGATTTTTAATTCCATCAAGTAATGTCCTTCAAGTTGGTTTCTTTTTGTTTTCTCTTTGTTTCCTCTCACAAACAATCTCCTATTTTATTGTCTGCATATTATTAAGTAATTATTGTTTTATTGTTTGCATATTATTAAGAAATTATTAAGACATCAGCTTGTTTCATTTGTAAATTGATTCTGGCATCTTTTTTCAATATCACTCCTACACTCTGGCATTTTTAAATTCATTTTCAGATCCACAGCATCATTTTCCACATCACTTCTATAAGCCAGCATTTTTTAAAACTCGAAATCCACATTCAAATCAGTCTCAGTCTGTTTTATCCAGTAAAATCTGTTGTTCCTCTGCTATACTATCAAACAATAATGTAACTTTTGAGTACATTGTTCCTTAATTTCATCTATAGTCAAATAATATTCCTCCATTATATTATGAGTTTCCTTTCCTTTAAACATAATCATTTGTTCTCTGCTTTCCTCTAGTCAACTTACAACTTCCATATTTTCATCTGTTTATTTTCCAATAAACAAAATATCCCCACAGGAGGATTTCTTACAATTAATTTCAAAATGTACATTCTTTTATACATTTCTAAACACTCCTAGGAAAAGTATCTAGTCCCTAACCTTCCAAAATCCATATTCTAGTCCCCCCTTTTTCTCTTTTCCAAAAAGTACAGGTTTTTTTAAACAAATCCTTAAACTTACTGAAGCTTTTTTCATCTAGGGTAGAAAGAGGTTTTTCAGCAACTTAGCAAAACTCGCCCTTCATAAGATTCTTAATTTCAAAGAAGTAAATAATGAGCAGCTTCCTCAAATAGTTAAGAGAGGAAGGAGATCAGAGTGTGTTGCTCCCGGTTTGGCCCAGTTCTGCTGAACTGGTAGTGGATTTAGGCCTGGGTTGCAGAACCGGCAGCAACTTAGGCCTGCCTTGCCCCGAATTGGTTCCCTCGCCACTGCAGGGCTGCTGCCATTTGGGTTTTAGTGACTGTGCATGCACAGTTCACTGTAGATTGTTCTGCGCATGCATGAAGAGTAATTTACAATTAACAGCACACGCGGTGGTAAAACTGGCAGCAACCCACCCCTGAAGGAGATAAACCCAATGCCTCTTTGAAAGGTGTACAATCACAGGTTAAAGAGGGTGATTTCCTACCCCATTCCACTCCCTACTCTCAAAACTTTTAGAGATCACTTTTTTATGTTCTCTTCACAAAGATATCATGGATAAAACTTGTGGGCAATCCTTATCCTCTCCTTGATCTGGAGAGGAATTCCAAAGAACCAATTCAAGCTTCTATTTCTCCCACAGTTTTTCCACCATTATTGTCTCTGGCAGTGGCGGATTAAGGCTCACTAGTGCCTAAGCACTGACAAATCTTGGTGCCCCCTCCTTTGTACATACTGTACCAGTGACGTGCGCTCAGCTTTAGCCCCGGTGAAGCTGTTTTTAGACTTGTGGACTTCAACTCCCAGAATTCCACAGCCAGGCATGCTCAGTTCCGATTTAAAGCGACAGCATTTTTCCCCCTTGCAAAATAAGTTTTCCTGTTCTTTTTCTTCTCCCTCCCCCTCCTTCCTCCCTCTCTCCCTCCCTCCCCCTCTCTCAAACAGACACATGCACACAGAGAACTTCGATCCTTCTCTCATTCACTCACTCTCAAACACAAACACAGAAGTTGGATTGGATATATTTTCCAAAGGCTTGAAAGCAGCTCCTCTGCCATACCCCCCTTTCCCTGTTGCCTTCCGATCAAACTTTTTGAATTCCTCCCCCCTCCCCACACACGCACCTTTTCCAGCTGTTTCAGAGATGATTTCAACTCTGCTTTTCCCTGTCCCGCCCTTTCCTCTTGAAAAGCCAGAGCTCTGAAGTCAGACTGGAGCACCCAGGAGCACTCTAAGCCTCCTAAAGGCTATCCGTGCCCTTTTTTTTGACAAAAAAACCAGGCTGTTTTGGGGAGATTTGTAGAGTGCAAAAACTTTTTTTTTTCAATTGCTTCTTCAAACCTTGGTGAGTTTTATACTCCGAAAAATATGGTACTTTATGTAAGTCATCCTGAAATTTTATCTTATTTTACCTTACCTTTTTTCCCATTGGAACATTATGACTATCAAACAGATCTAAAACATCAAGCGCTTCCCAGGTAATAGAGGAAAAATAATTGTTTGGTGATAAATTGTTTAGCTTTGATATTCAATGTTTGACTCAAAATTCCTTTGTGTCATGTTTTATGTCTCTTGTACATCTATGTCTATCCATACTGCAGAAGACTTGGATGTGTCTAGTCTAAGATCAAATAAGAATCTATTTATTTTGCACAAATATAAACTTTATTTATTGCAATTTTATTTTTAAAAAATCCAAGGCAGATCAGCATCTCCATTGTGGAAAGTTCTATTGGATGAATCACTTTCATAAGAACCTTTCTCCCATTTATCCTGAACTTAAGAAAGAGTTACTGGAGCTACTTGGCGCTGATTCTTAATTCCTTCATCTTGCTAAAGAATTAAGCTGAAAATATATCATGTCTTGTGTGTTTGAAACAGTTCCTGAATTGCATTCCCTGACCTGACTTAATGAGAGATAACTAACATTGTTGGTTGTTAACAAGCTTCTATAACACTGCACCTTAAGTAGTATTTTAATTAAAACATATATGTATAACTGTCTATTATAAATTGCCAGGAGCTTTTCTTTTAAAATACTATTTGTTAAACATCCTTTGTTCCTGGAATTCAAGAGTAATTGCTTTGTTCCTGAACCTCTGATCAGACCTGATTAACTGTTAATTAATTAGCTGTTTATTGAACAGTTCTTTAGATTTCCTGATTTTTCTATTTAGCGATGGAGAATTAATCAGAGGGTCCCAAGTTGCTGCCTTTAATTTTGTTGCTTGTGGTCCCTTAGCATTTCTTTGAGGTGCACCAGTGTTATTCACTGTATTTAAAAGAAAACTTTCTTAGCCAAAGAGAATTGAACACACATTTGTATAGAATTTTATTTTTGCATTTTATTGTCAGTTGTTGTTTAATTGATTTTGTTGTGTTATTTGCAATTTTTTCAACCTTTTATCAGGGGTGGGTTTCTCGCCCAGTTCCAACCGCTTTGGTTGGAACGGGGCCGGCAGCGTCCTCGTGCACGCGCGCAGTGCACGCATGTGTACTAGCGCCTGTGCGATGCTCCAGCTGCTCCTGGAGGATCACGCAGGCGCTGTATGCATTCTGCGCATGCGTGGAAGCGCAGAACTCGTCAAAACCGGGTAAGAAACGCGGGTGGGCGGGTGGATCCTTCGGCGTTCCCGGAAGTTACTTACTTCCGGGTTTGCTGACCAACCGGTTCGCGGGGACCGCCGCGAACTGCCTGAAACCCACCCCTGCCTTGTATCCTACAGATGACTTAAAATGATCAGATTTTAGCCTATGACATCTGGAATTTGGCAAGTGAAAGAGGCTGATCTTGAGTGGTACTTTTAAAACCTGCACATTGACAAAATTTATCTCTGTTCATTACAAAACGCCACAGTGCTTGGATCCACCAATATACTATGTTGCTACATTATAACAGTCTAAGTTCTTGGTAAGAAATTGGCGTATGAATGCCAATACCAGTTTTTTAAAAAAGAGCTGGCATCTCACACTTTTGTGTATAGAATAATAATAATAAACCCCTGATTATTTCTTTAAAACCACAAACACCAATCTCACTACCCCAGATCCTTAGAAAGGACTCAAAATACAATTACATGACAGGGACTTGTGGATACGGCAAATTTAGAGGACAGTAGTAAGTAGACAGACTTTACTGAAATATGTCATAATTTCTAATAAACATTAAGCTGCTGATGTTGAGCAAGATTTACCAAAAAGGTTTAAAAACAAGTTGGGGAGAGGGAGGGAGGGAAGAAGGGAGGGAGGGAGGGAGAGAGAGAGAGAGAGAGAGAGAGAGAGAGAGAGAGAGACTTCAAAAAGGGGCTGTATCAGGCAAATATAGAATATATGCAAAAACATGAATGAATAATTTCTCTTGTTCTGAGAAGGTTCTTCTCATCTATTTTGCATTATACAGAACCAATCTTGCATTATTCTTTCTTCGATTTAGTATATTTTCTCTCTCGCTCCGTCTCACTCTCTTTGGCAGAGAACTATCTGGTTGTGGCTATAAATCTGTCTTCTAAATGACCATACCGATACAAATAATAAGACAAGTGATACTATGTGGTATGGGTTAGCTATCAAAACATAGAAAATTATGAACTTTTCAAATTAATAACATATATTTTAATACTGTATCACTCATTTCTCAAATGAAGACTCTCCATACCAGAGTATTATACTTCAAAATAGTTATGAATTTTATGCAAAGATAATTGTATTTAACTTAAAATAATTAAAACTCTTTCCCAACTATGCCATTTATTCTTTTTTACTAAGCATAATTCTAATTAGCTTTCCACTGTTCCATAATAAACCAGAAAAGTTCAGATATAAGTTTTAATTGCCCATTTTCATGGAAAAAGTTATTCAGATGCTGCTGTAGCTTTCCAACCATTACCTGGCTTCTTTGATCTTACTCTGCTATGAAATATCTTGCTGTATTATCTTCATGTCAGCATGTTATGGTCCAGACATCTTATTATGAAGACCCTGAATTTCCAGTTTCAACATTTATTTCCATTCAGTTGACTTGGAAAAATCCACAAATATCATGGCTTCTTAAATTCATTACTGTTTGCTCAGTTTTCAACAAGTTTCATTTCTTGTTCATAATATCTCAATACTTCACAAAAATGTTTGACAATGTCCAAATACAAAATATGTTTTTTTGTTCATTTTTTTGTTCCTTAAATATACTGTATACCTATACAAACTTACCTAATTAACTCTGTTTAATTTTTTTGATAAAAATATGTAATAGATGTTTGTTCAATATCCTCTAAGTTATGAAATGCTACTGTAAAGCCTTTATCCCTTTTGAATGCATGGCTTATAGACAGGAAGAAATATCACTAATTTTTTCCTCATAATTCCATAAAAAAGAAACATTATTTTGATGATACATTCCAATGTTTGTGCTCTTTATTAGTATACTAGTACCCTCTGAAAATTTTAGAAGTATTTATTTATGTGGTTTGTTTAGAAATTTGGGTAGAATTGAATGTGGATTTACTGGGTTTACGATTCCAAAATCTATTTATAAATTAAAAGTTGAAATTTGTTCATAATTATACAAACCAAAACAAATAATAAGCATATAATAAACAGAAATGTAGAGAATTAGGAAAATGTACAAAAATGGCCATTATATTTACAGGTGAAACTCGAAAAATTAGAATATCGTGTAAAAGTTCATTTATTTCAGTAATGCGACTTAAAAGGTGAAACTAATATATGAGATAGACTCATTACATGCAAAGCAAGATAGTTCAAGCCATGATGTGTCATAATTGTGATGATTATGGCTTACAGCTCATGAAAACCCCAAATCTACAATCTCAGAAAATTAGAATATTACATGTGTAAAGTACCCTAATGATGCCTGCTTCATAATAAGCGACCCGATATTGTAATACAAAAAGCAGTGATTTGTTAACAGCTTCATTAGGCATTCTTCATTAGACACTTCTTATTCGCAGTCATCTTTTTTGCTTTCTTTTTCTGCTTTTAAACTTTGCCCATGTTTCTGTCTTCACTTTAGTCTTTGCAATAAATCACGTTATCCAATAGCTTCATTCATCTCAACCCAGCTACTGTAATCTGAGATCCGGCTCCGCTGACGCTTTGCATGGAATGTCAACAAGAGAGTTGACAACATGCAATCAATAACACAAGGATTGTACATAGAACAATATCGGATCTCTGAAAAGTATAAGCATGCATATGTACTCAGTACTTGGTTTGGGTACCTTTTGCAGCAATTACTGCCTCAATGTGGCGTGGCATGGAAGCTATCAGCCTGTGGCACTGCTGAGGTGTTATGGAAGACCAGGATGCTTCAATAGTGGCCTTCAGCTCCTCTGCATTGTTCGGTCTCATGTCTCTCATCTTTCTCCTGGCAATGTCCCATAGATTTTCTATGGGGTTCAGGTCAGGCGAGTTTGCTGGCCAATCAAGCACAGTAATCCCATGGTCATTGAACCAGGTTTTGGTGCTTTTGGCAGTGTGGACAGGTGCCAATTCTTGCTGGAAAATGAAGTCAGCATCCCCATAAAGCTCATCTGCAGAAGGAAGCATGAAGTGCTCCAAAATCTCCTGGTAGACGGATGCATTGACCCTGGACTTAATGAAGCACAGTGGACCAACACCAGCAGATGATATGGCTCCCCAAATCAACACAGACTGTGGAAACTTCACACTGGACTTCAAGCATCTTGCACTGTGTGCCTCTCCATTCTTCCTCCATACTCTGGGTCCTTGATTTCCGAATGAGATGCAAAAGTTGCTGTCATCAGAAAAGAGGATCGTCTCTCCCCCCCCCCCCCCAGCACGGCTCTCCAAAATGTTTTAAAATGTGTAAAAATCTGGCCACAAATTGTTGGAAGTGTAAAAAAACACTAGGCACCTTTTATCATATGTGGTGGACGTGCAATGAAGCAAAAAATATTGAAAATTTTTTCAGTCATGTGTAGAACAAATGGTGGGAGACAAAATCTTCTTTAAACCAGAACTTTTTCTCCTAGGTATAATACCGGAGGGGTTTAAGAAAGATACACTTTATCTAATTATACATGTACTAACTGTGGCGTGCATAACTTATGCACAATATTGGAAAAAAGAAAATGTGTCATCAGAGCTAAATATAATAAGAAAAGTGTTGGCCTGTGTGGAAGCAGATAGGCTCACTCTTGAACTTAAAAATAAAGGCGAATCAGAATATTTTGAAGTCTGGAGCAGATTTTATGATTGCTATAAGACAAGGTGACAAGACTGGAACAAACTGTATATATTGTGATTGGACAGAAGGATAGACAATGTATTAAGTAGGCTAATTGCTAATGGTTGAGATAGCTGTATATAATGTGAATGTATGGTCACTTTGACTTTGCGGTACTGCATTGTTTTAAATATAAAAATAATAAATATATACTGGGGAAAAAAAGAAAAGAGGATTTTGGACCACTGAGCAACAGGTAAGATGCTTCTGATGTTGTTTGTTGTTCAGGAGTGGCTTGACAAGATGAATACGACAATTGAAGCCCATGTGCAGGATCCGTTTGTGCGTGGTGGCTCTTGATGCACTGACACCAGCCTCAGTCCACTCCTTGTAAAAGTCCCCAACACTTTTGAATGGCCTTTTCCTGACAATCATCTCCAGGCTGCGGTCATCCCTGCTGCTTGTGCACCTTTTTCTTCCATACTTTTTTTAGAGGTTCGGAATGAGGGACGCGACCACAGGGTGAACAGCTAACAGGATTTATTCCAAGCTAAGTATAACAGCGATTCAGTTCATAACCAGCCCGCCAAAACCTTATATACTCGGGCTTCAACCAATCAGAAACAAGCATTCAGCCGGCAACAGCCTCCCTCGCGTCCTAACCAATCCGGACGGAGGAGGCTGTTGCTGGCCAGCACAAAGGTGCTGAAATACAAGAACAGCGAGGCCATTTACATGGCTTATACATATTAATGAGGCTATGAATATTCAATACCCCTTCCCCCCAGTTCCACGCATGCTCTGCGGGTGGAGCATGCGTAGTCCTGTAAGTAGGCGGGGCGGTGCCGGACCCGCCCTGATCTGCGCAGTTCTCCACTAGTCGTCGGCGGAGGAGGACCTCCTTGTGGTAGCTCCTCCCGGAAGGGGGTGTAGCTCCAAGGCACGCCTTCTTGGGACGGCCCAGAAGGAGGGCTCAACTGTACTGGTGAGTAGGGGCGAGGTGGCGTGTCAACTGTGCTGGTGTCGTGTTTGGAAGGCGTGTCGGGAGGGAGGACCCTTGGCCTCGGTGGGGACTGTTCTGCGGCGGCTTGAGATGATTGTGGACGTTCCCGGCAGGGGGCGCTCGGGCAGGTTGGGCCTGGTGTGGCGAAGGCCCGCGGCGTGTTTCCTCCGGATTGAGTTCTCGGTTGTGGACAGGAGAGGCCTGGAGTGGCGAAGGCCTCAAGCTGGGTGCCCGGGCAGGCGGTGCCGGCATCGGTTGGGTCCGGGCCGCCGGCTGGCGGTGGGAGGCGTCTCCTCAACTGATCCAGGTGACGCCTCCATTGGGATCCGTCAGCCAGTCCGATTCTAAAAGAACACGGGCCTGTCAGGGCAGTCACAGTGGCTGGCACCCATCTAGAAGGCCCCGAAAATGCCCGGGCCCACACCGCGTCCCCTACTTTAAATGAACGGGAAGGGATAACCCCCAGGTTGCTCGGCTGATCCCCTGAATACAACGGATGTAGCCGGTCCAGGGGAGTCCGTAGGCACCTGCCCATCAAGAGCTCCGAGGGGCTTCGGTTGGTCGTTGGGCAGGGAGTGGAATGTTGGCTTAGCAGGTAAGCCGCCACTTTCTCCTGCCAGTCGCCCCGGTCCATGCGGCCCAGTGCCTCTTTTGCTGAGCGGACCGCCCGCTCCGCCCGGCCATTGCTGGCCGGGTGGTACGGGGCTATGGGCGCATGTCGAATCCCTTGCATGGCCAGAAACTCCTGGAACGTGGTGGACATAAATTGGGGCCCGTTATCAGAAACAATCAGGTCCGGCAACCCATGGGTCGCGAACAGCCTTCTCAAGGCCCGGACCGTACTCTCAGCTGTGGTGGAGCCCATCAGGATCAGCTCCACCCAGCGGGAGTAAGCGTCCACCACTACCAAGAAATTCTGGCCGTGAAAGGGACCGGCAAAATCTAGGTGGAGGCGTGACCATGGGCCTCTCGGAGCCTCCCACTCACGAGCCGGCCCAGCTGGGGGATTAGGCCTAGACTGTTGACAGGGGTTGCAGCAGCCAACATAGGCCGCTATCTCTGAGTCCAGTAAGGGCCACCAAACATAGCTACGGGCTAATGCCTTCATTCGTGCTATGCCCGGATGATCCTTATGGAGCAGGGACAGGACTTGTGGTCGCAGCGCGGTGGGGATCACCACTCGATCCCCCCAAATGAGGCACCCCCCGTGGAGGGAGAGCTCCGCCTGCCGGATTTTAAAGGGCTTGAAGCCCTCTGCCACTTTGTCCACTGGCCATCCCCTCGAGACCCAGGAAGCGACCTGGGAGAGGATCGGATCGGCCTTGGTACAGGCCGCGACATCCGCGGCCGAAATTGGGAGACCGGAAGACGCGATGGACAGGACTGAGAGACAGGGCACTAGGGCGGTGTCGGTCTCCGGTAACGGGCAGCGGCTTAAGGCATCGGCATGCCCCAGCTGCTTGCCTGGACGGTACTGCAGCGTATAAGAATACGCTGCAAGGAACTCCGTCCATCTAGTCATTCTGGGGGAGAGGATGGGGGGGGTCGGCTTGTCACCTGCCAAAAGCCCAAGGAGTGGCTTGTGGTCAGTGACAAGGGTGAAAGGCCGACCGTAGAGGTAGTCATGGAACCTCTTAATGCCGGACACTGCAGCCAGAGCCTCCTTGTCTATCTGGCTGTAATTACGCTCCGCCGAGGAGAGTGTCCGGGAGTAATAGGCCACAGGGGCCTCTAAGCCATTTGGGAGGACATGGCTTAGGACGGCCCCGACTCCATAGGGGGAGGCGTCACAAGCTAACGTCAGAGGCATCCTGTCATTGTACTGGACTAGGACTGCCGCTGACATCAGAGCTTCTTTGACAGCCGCGAACGCATGCGCTTCGCGGCTCCCCCAGCGCCAGGCCGCAGATCGGTCGAGCAACCGATGCAGCGGCTCGGCTAGTGACGCCTTGTGCGGTATAAAAGGGGCGTAAAAGTTCAGAAGCCCTAGGAACGCCTGTAGCTCCGCCTTGGAGGTGGGAGCAGGGGCGTTCCTAATGGCAGCTACCTTAGACGGTGTAGGGTGGATGCCTTGGGCGTCAATCATGAAGCCCAAGAATTCCACTCTAGGAACAGCAAATGAACATTTGCTGCGTTTCAGTTTTAAACCCGCGCCCCTGAAACGACTGAGGACCTTCCGCAGTACTTCGATGAGTTCTGAGCGGCTGGAAGCAGCGATCAGGACGTCATTGAAATACGGAACCACGCCCGGCAGCCCATGGAGCAGCCGCTCCATCAGGCTTTGGAAGATCCCCGGGGCCACGGAAACGCCGAATTGCAGGCGGCGACAACGGAAAGCCCCACGATGGGTGACAATGGTTTGGGCAGCCGCCGCATCGTCATCCACCGGGAGCTGTTGATAGGCCTGCGCCATATCCAGTTTGGCGAATGTGCAACCCTGCCCCAGGGAATGGAGCAGGTGTTGCACTACAGGGACTGGATAGGGGTTTGCCTGAAGGGCCAAGTTGATCGTCGACTTGTAGTCGGCGCAGATCCTCACCGACCCGTCTGGTTTAATTGGGAGGACGATGGGGGTCTCCCAAGGGGAATGATCAACGGGCTCGATGACTCCCTGCGCCAACAACTTATCCAGTTCGGCGTCAACCTTGGCCCTTAAGGCAAAAGGCACCCTACGGGCTTTCAGCCTAATGGGAGCAACCTGAGGGTCTAAACTTAAAGATATGGGGGTCCCTTTGTAACGGCCTAACTGGCCGTCAAAAACATCCGAAAATTCCCTTAAGGTGTCCTCGAGAGTGCTAGGAACCACCCGGTGGACCCCCCCAATTGATAATCCCAGGGCAGGAAACCAATCCAGGCCCAGAAGGGCCGGCAAGTCATCCCTGACTATAAGGATGGGTAGCTTTCCCCGGAATTGGCCATAACATACAGAGATAGGGAAGGATCCCAGCGTAGGAATCACCCTCCCTTGGTAATCCCTTAGGGAAACCTCAGATTGCCTTAGGCGTTTCTGGGGCACTTTAGGGCACAGTTTGGCGAAGAGAGACCAGGGCAGGAGGGACCGAGAAGAGCCAGAGTCCACCTCCATCCGGCACGGCTGACCTTCCAGCTGGACGGAGGTCGAGACCTTCCGGGCCCCTGCAACGGCTTGGCTCGCCGTACTGTCAAAAGTAGATGGTTGACTGGTGGACTGGTAGCAATCTTCCGACCTCTTCGGTGGCCGCTGCTGCTGGCGGCGCGGTTGTGCCTGGGAACGGCCGGGAGATTGAAGGAACGAGGGTGCCGGCAATAATGCCCTGCAGACCTTAGCCAGGTGGCCTTCGCCCTTGCACCGATTACAGATGGCATTCAAAAATGGGCAAGCCTGGCGTTTATGACGGCCTCCGCAACCCCGGCAGGGCACTGCGGACGCCTGTTGGGCTGCAGGTTGCGGTTTCGGCTTCCTTTTAGGCACAGTCCTCATCTGGGCCACCACTTCTTCCTCTGGATCCTCATAAGCCAGGTCGTCCTCGACCATGTGGGCTTGTGGCGATGCGTCAGGCGGTGCTCGCTCTGGTGTGGCAATCTGTAACCGCTCAATGTCGGCTGTGGATTGCTCAGATAGTTCAGCGGCTCGGGCAGTTTCCACGGCCTGGAGGAGTGTAATTCGGTGATTTCGGAACATGCGGCTCCGCAGGTTGACATCGCGGACCCCGCACACAAACTGTTCCACCAAATTTTCCTCAAGGTTGGAGAACTCGCACTGGGCAGCCACCATCCGCAGAGCCTCCAAAAATTGACTGATGGATTCATTCTGTTTTTGGACTCGCCTGCGGAAGGCAAAATGGCGAGCGATGACTGAAGGGGTGGGTGCATAGTGATTCTTCAATCTGGCCATGAGTTCGTCCCACCCAAGTTTGTATGCTAGTCGTGGGGCTGCCAAAGTTCTTGCTGAGGCGAACATAGATGGCTCGCAGCATGAGAGGAAAAAACTGCATTTTTCCTCTTCGGTTTGAGCCTGATTTTTTGAAGCGATCAGGTAACACTCAAACCTCTCCATAAACCCTTCCCAAGATTCTCCGGCCGAACCAAAGGGGGCAAAAGGAGGTAGAGCAGATGTCATCCTGACGGTTGTGAAGGGAGAGATACTGAGGGCCACAAAAAAAAAATTTTTCCCTCTTCAGGCAGTGTTCGTTGCCGGTCTGGAAGGCGGCAGCTAACTGTCTGTCTCTCTCTTTCCACCCTAGCGTCGCGGAATCGCTGATCCCACCTTCGTCGCCAGTTTAGAGGTTCGGAATGAGGGACGCGACCACAGGGTGAACAGCTAACAGGATTTATTCCAAGCTAAGTATAACAGCGATTCAGTTCATAACCAGCCCGCCAAAACCTTATATACTCGGGCTTCAACCAATCAGAAACAAGCATTCAGCCGGCAACAGCCTCCCTCGCGTCCTAACCAATCCGGACGGAGGAGGCTGTTGCTGGCCAGCACAAAGGTGCTGAAATACAAGAACAGCGAGGCCATTTACATGGCTTATACATATTAATGAGGCTATGAATATTCAATACTTTTCCCTTCCACATAACTTTCTATTAATGTGCTTTGATACTGCACTTTGGAAACATCCAACTTCTTTTGCAATTACCTTTTGAGGCTTTTCCTCCTTCTGGAGGGTGTCAATGATGGGTTTCTGCACAACTGTCAGGTCAGCAGTCTTTCCCATGATTGTGATTCCTACTGAACCATTTAAAGGCTCAGGAACCCTTTGCAGGTGTTATGGCTTAATTAGCTCATTAGAGTGGGACACTTTGAGCCTAGAATATTGCACCTTTTCACAATATTCTAATTTTCTGAAATTGTGGATTTGGGGTTTTCATAAACTGTAAGCCATAATCATCACAATTATGACAAATTACGGCTTGAACTATCTTGCTTTGCATGTAATGAGTCTATCTCATATATTAGTTTCACCTTTTAAGTTGCATTACTGAAATAAATGAACTTTTGCACGATATTCTAATTTTTTAAGTTTTACCTGTATATCTGAAATATTTTTATTTAACATTTGAGACCAAAATGCTCATTTGTGCTATGAAAAGTTACTGAAAATATTTATAATGGGAAAAAGACATGCACAACATGTTTAGAAGAATAAAATCAAATGTACCAGATTCTTTAAAACACTTACTCTAATTGTTAAAATATCTCCTCCTCAATATGTTTTTCTTAAAGTGGTTTAAACCTTAGCTCTCATGAACACAATGATTAACAGCTTAAATGATAAGTGTGGATATGTCCTTACACAAGCTCTACCAAGGATGTGTTTAGGGCTTTTGTATGACTTTCACCACAATCATATTTATGTTTACTTGGAAATATATTGTACAGAGGTCAGTGGATTTTATTTTCTAGTCAATGTAAGGATCTCACATAAGCTTCTAATAGTAGAGATCAGGATTATTTTATCTCAGAAAATGGTTTGCTGGCCATTTGTAGTGATGATATAATTATGTAACTCTAAAGACTTTGCCAAATCGGAATTACATAAACTACAACTGGGTAATGAAAATTGTCAAAGATTGGGAAATTATAATTTAATTCTCAAACATCACTTTCTCTCTCTAGCATTCCATCTTGAAATTTTGGGGAAGGAAAAATGTGAGTCATATTTAATCCTCAAAATGAATTACAGATAATTCCTTACAAATACTATAACTAATCTATGATGTAATTAAATAATTATAAGGCATGAGACTATTATATGGAACTAGTTTCCAATTAAATAAGCATATAAGTAAGTGAATAAACTGTCACAAACAAAATGTCCAGGGACATTTGGGTGAATTTCACAACTGAACACATATGCTTGATTTAAATCAGAAGTTTACATAATTACCAGGCTATATCAAAAGTTATATTTTGAACTGAAGAAAAATAAACATTAATCAAGAGAAAATTGGTTTGCTATTCTGTGAAAAGAAATGTTTTATTTTTAAAATGAGCATCCAGATAAAACCCTTTAGAAGAGTGATGTAAAAATAGTTACACAAAGAAAACCGACCATTAAACATTGCAGGATTTAAATTTTAAAATAAACATCATTCTAAATGTGTAAAGTAAGCAAATGAAGTAATAGGAAAAAATAATAGTAGCAGTAATTGCTAAGAAAAAAGGCCATCACAGCAATAGAAACTAATTTAGGCAACAGAAACATGCATTTCTTCCTTTTTAAAAATTGATTCATTAGATTAATTCTTATATTTATTTATTCACAAGAGCAATTAAGAGCAATTAAAGTAATATCTTTCACCATTGAAGATGGTTTAATCGTGCTGTTTGTAAAATAAGCCTTGTTGCTGACATATTTGTCACCAAGGTTAAAGGATATATTGCCTAATGTAATGAAAGAGGAAGCTATAATTTCAAATCAATAGTCTTAAATACAGATTGCTCTAATTAGATTTGAAGAGTAAAAAGACTGTTCTTCAAAGAAGTAAATTAGCTTGCTGGGTATGTTCAAGATGAAATAGTCCTTAGGCCTGGTACATGCAGGGGTGACCTTACCTGCTCTGCATGGAGTCTATCTCCAAGTTTTGCTCTCCAAGCAACACACTGCAGGGCCAGGCAGCTTCACAACAGGTTCCTTTATTCTAATTATTTTACCAATGCATGAAGAGACTCCATCTCCTGAGAAGTTTCATGCTACAACCCAAGCACCAAAAAAAGAAAGGAAAAAGGAAATTAAACTTTGCAAGTTTTCTCCAATCTACTTACATATGCACATACCGGTATATCACACAAATGAACAATCTCTCATATCTATCTATCTATCTATCTATCTATCTATCTATCTATCTATCTATCTATCTATCTATCTATCTATCTATAAAATTTCTGCTGCACTGAAGGTCCCTAAGAGCCCAGTGGCATAATGACGTTTGTCACAACAAGGACTCTTCCAAGAGCTGGTTGCCCAGTCAAATTGAGCTATCGGGGTGGGGTGGGGGGCTTAGTAAGAGAGGTGACCAAGAACCCAATAGTCATTCTGACTGAGTTTCAGATATCCTGTGTAGAAAATAGACAGCGTTCTGGAAGGACAATCATCACTCCAGCCCTCCACTGATCTGGGCTTTATGGCAGAGTGGCTAGACAGATGCCTCTCCTCAGTACAAAACACATGAAAGCCCAAGAGAGGGAGAAAGAGAGAGATGAGAGAGAGGGAGAGGGAGGGAGAAAGAGAAAGAGGAGAGAGAGACAGAGACAGAGACAGAGACAGAGTGACACACAGAGAGAGATAACTGTTTAAAAGAAAATACCAGGAGCCACAAATCCTGGGTAGGCATGGCTTGGGGGGGGCATCATGTGACTGGGTGTGAATGAGTTATGTCGAGTTGGCCATGCCCACCCAGGTTTTGGGGCTCCCGGTATTTTCTTTTCTGTAGGAAATGGGTCTAAATGGCTCTTTGAGTGTTTAAGGTTACAGACCTCTGTCTTAGAGTGTCTTAGTCATAGCCTTGACTTGAACCCTACTGAACATCTCTGGGGAGACCTGAAAATGGCTGTCCACTGATGATTGTCATCCAACCTAATTAAGCTTGAGAGGATTTGCAAGGAAAAATGGCAGAAAATTCCCCAATCCAGGTGTGCAAAGCTTGTCACATCATACCCCAAAAGACTTGAGGCTGTAATTGCTGTCAAAGGTTGTTAAACAAAGTACTGAGTGGAGGATCTAAATACTTATGCCAATGTGATATTTCAGTTTTTTCTTTTTAATAAATTTACAGACATTTCTAAAATTATGTTTTCACTTTGTCATTATTAAGTTGTTGGTTGTTGTTTCCTTGTTGCTGCTGCATCCTCAGCTCCTAAGTAAGCTGATGGGAAGGGGCTGAAAAGGAGCAATCTTAGTAGCTGTGAAACTGAATGTGTGTTCTTGTTTGTTGCAATGATTGTTGGCCAAGCAGGGACAACAATAGCCAGGAAACAGTTGAAGACTGGGAAATTGACCCCTTGTCAATCAACAGGAGTGCTGATTTACCACCAGTTTACCAGGTACTTAGGAGCTAAGAGTGAAGCTGCACAAGGAAACAATGAATGACTTAATATCTGGCCATCAGCACTCCAATTAACAACTAAAATACACACACAATTAATCACTATAAAGATACTATGCACTAAACAGCCCAGTGCACACATAGAGAGAGAAGTTCCCTGAGGATGGACACCAGTACAAGTCCAAAAGATGGAAGACTAAATATCTGATCCCAGTGACCGATTCAGATTGGATCCTTTTTAGTTTCTACATAGAATTTCCCACTGAAAACCCCACAATAGTGAGAATGCTTAATGCTTATAGGGGGTGTTGATACCATCATCATTGTTGTGGCCGCCATCATCATCATCATACATGGTAAGTCAAAAATAGTCATTAACTATTTTTAGGCAGTCAGAGCATGCTTAAGTTTGAGAACCCCAATATTTAAATTATTAAGCATTTATGATACATTTGATAAAAGGAGAATGCTTGAAATCATATAGCTTTCTGCATCTATTACTTAGTATCTGTTTACTTTTACATCTTACTGAGTTTATTGCCTTTTCTATTGATTCAGAGAAAAGTTGGAATATAAATTTGAGGTTTAGTGACAATCATAGCAGGATCTAAGTCTCCATTCAATGTTTCTGGGGTCAGAAGAAATAAATCAATGGCAAAATATGACACTAAACCCTAATAAAAATGAGGTGAAGAGGGTAACAATGAAACCAATTTCAAAATCGAATTGCTGCAGCAGAAGACACACAATCTGCTAATATTTCAGTAAGAGAAAAGCAGGGTATATTTTCTATTTATTTATTTATGTCATCTCGTAAGCAAAGAAATGCACATCAATGGTTAGGAAATATTTCTTTATTTGACCAACATTATTAAATACTAAAAAGAAAAATGCAGTCAGCAGATGAGGATGACAAAAGATTGTAAATATAGCTTGCAATGCAGCAACAGTGAAAGAGCCAGAGAACATAAGAGATGGAGAAGGGAGGGTGAATTGTGCACATAGCAATTGAAAAAGGGCTCCCAATTGGCACTTCTATATTTAGAAACTCAATGGATCATTTAGCATTAACATCAATCAGTGTTGTAGAATAGTGCCCTGCACGTTTTAGATCAATGCTCAATCGTATTACAACAGGATGAATCACTAACTGCATTTAAAAGCAACAATTGGATATTGATATATCATTCAATATCTAAAATTTATTTATTTGTACTTCATATTTCTTAACCGCCTATCTCCCTCAGAAAATGAAGTTGTGTATCCTGTCTTTTCCTGCTTCTACAGCTGTGACTGACAGAACTCGGGAATCCTGTTGCCAATGTGCAAAAGCACTCTGCTAACAGTGGAAGTTTGCTTCTGTCTGTAATGGTGGCCTCAGAGCTGTGTTTAAACTATTGTACAAGCACATTGTAGTAGGCAGGGCAGGAGGTTCAGCTGGGCAGCCGAAAGGACCTACACCCTTTCCTTTATTGTCCCAAGCAATATCTTTTGTTGCCATTACACTGCACTTTCATATTTTGCTTAAGTATAATGGTGTAACTATGCACTATTAAATCCTGGTTGTGCACAGTAATAAAATACATACAGCAAACAGCAATCTTATCACTATGATGTGTAAGGAAAAATACACACTTGTCCTAAAGGAAAGAATAATGAAACAGAATAGAAATGATAAGAATCAATAAATATTAATAAAACTTATATTGGTCACTGAAACAGAATATTGACAATGATTCAAAATGCAAATCTAATTTAACTATGTGTGATGCACAGTCCTTATACTATTTAATTGCTCACCACCACAACCTGGATGTAATTCTATTAAACACTCTTGCAACTCACTATCCCTTTTGAGGTTTATAGCTTACATTAGTATTGTCAAATGAAGGAAGTGAGACAGTTCTCTATTTCCCTGTCTCAGTTTTTTTGGTTTCTGCTTTCCCCAACATCCTGTCTCATCACTCAAGCATTCAAATATGAGGCAGAAGGCTGTTCTATTTACTGTTTGCAGGGAACAAGTATATATACATTTTTACTTCTAATGCAACAGTGATGGGTATTGTCCTGACAACAAAACCAGTAGTAAATTTGAATTAGCTAAGGTCATAAAGTTTGGGCTTCAAAAACCCAGACAACTGCTAGATGGCAACAAAGAAAATCAATTAATTTTATTGTTGCCATTGGGGGGGGGTCACCTCAATATAGCCCATGGCCATCTCACCCCCCACTCGTAATGACTATTCTTGCCTATTTCTTATTCCTTTTCTATAAAAAATTTCATATTTAAAGAGGCAGGTAAGTTTAAAAGCATCTACAGACTATATTGTGAATTACATATTTCACCTAAATCATCCTTTGAATATTTTTGCATTTTCATTTGTGAGATCTGTGAAATACAGCTATAAGTTGCTTCCATAGAGCATTTTTTCTTTCTCGTATTTCTCTAAAATAGTTTTAAGTGACTCATGTAATTTTCAGAATACTAGAAATCCTCTGAAAAATGCATGAACAAATCAGTCTTCTTCCAAAGGAGTATATAAACAAATAAACAAAGTTTATGAGGTCAAAAAAATCTCTACATCTTCATTTCACAAACATTTAATAACACTAGGGCCCTTTACTAACTACATTTTTGGAAAAAAAAGAGAGTTGTTTACAGAAACCTAATATTCCACCAATATTTAAAAATCCTATTGACATCTGTAAAGGTGGCACAATAGTTCAACACTCTGAAATTAACTTTCCCTAGCACTGCTAACCAGTAGTGGCTAAAGGCTGCAGTAGCCCCTGAAGTATAGAAAATGGGCCCATCAAATTAAAGTAAAACGTGCATGTGTGTGTATGTGTAGCCTTTGAGCCATTCAGAACAACTCTCTAAGGATTAGATTTAATGATTACATGACTATCTAAATGTCAAAGTTGGATTGTAGTTATCCAGTCATCAGCAGTTGGAATTAGAAATCAGGATCCAAGGTCAAACTAGAAGACAGAATCAGAGACCAGAAAACATAAGAGAAACTGGAACTTGTTTATCCCAGTAAAATTCCACTTTATCAGGAAGACTTTTTATGCTCTTTCCTGCCTGGAAAGAGCCAAGAACCAATGTGAACCAAAGGCAGTTCACTGAAAAGCTGTAAAGATAAGATTTACTACATATGGCAGTTCCTAATACTTATTTCTTAATATTAATAGCTGCTAACAATTAGGAGAAAAGTGATATCCCCTTGAATATTCCATCGGCCAGCCAGTGTCGGCTGGCAACTACAAGGAGGAGGGCCTTCTCAGTAGTAGCCCCGACCCTTTGGAACGAGCTCCCCGTGGAGATTCGTACCCTCTCCACCGTCCAGGCCTTCCGCACAGCCCTTAAGAACTGGCTAGCCCGTCAGGCCTGGGGACAAGGATAGTTGCCCCTCCCGAATGATGAATGTATGTTGCTGACTATTTTACCATATGTTTCTTTGTCAATGTTTGTTTTCCCCTCCCCTGATTTTGTGTGAGCCGCCCTGAGTCCCCTCAGGGAAAAGGGCGGCATACAAATATTAATAAAATCTCTAAAATCTCTAAAATATCTTAATATCTGAAGTTAAAACCACATGTCTTGGGTACTCATATTTGAATTGGACATTTCTTTTTGTTTTCAAGGTATAATATATTTATCTATTTTATTTATTTAGTTTGTCAAACATGTAAAAAAACAACAGGTATAAGTATAAATGTAAATATGAACACAGTAAATGGCTACAAATAAATGGAGACAGTAGGACAGGGATGGTAGGCATGCTTATGCACACCCCTTACAGACCTCTTAGGAATGGGGTGAGATCAACAGTAGACAGTTTTAAGTTAAAATTATGGGGGTTTGGTGATGTCACAATAGAGTCAGGTAGTGCATTCCAGGCATTGACCACTCTGTTGCTGAAGTTGTATTTTCTGCAATCGAGTTTGGAGCAGTTTACCTTGAGTTCGTATCTATCGTTTGTTCATGTATTATTGTGGTTGAAGCTGAAGTAGTCATTGACGGGTAGGATGTTGTAGTAGATAATTTTGTGTATTACACTTAGGTCAGACCGTAGGCGGCATAGTTCTAGGTTCTCTATGCCCAAAATTTCAAGACTGATGGCATAGGATATTCTGTTGTGAATAGAGAAGTGGAGTACTCTTCTTGTGAAATACCTCTGGACTCTCTCAATTGTATTAATATCCAAACATATACAGAAAAACCTCTTTGTATTTACTCAGGAATAAGTCTTACTGAACTTTTTCTTGAAAAACTGTGTCTTCAACTTTGCATTGTAATTAAACATAAAATGTATGGAAACAGAATAATTTAGGGCACATAGCAGGGATGGGTGCTGTGACCTTCCTATTGTTTTTACAACTGTAAGCAGTGGTAACTGGAATTTGTAGCAGCAACAGACTGAAAGAGATACTTCCATAACATCTGGAAGATTATAAATACTCAGTCCCTTACATGAAACATAGAGAAAGGGCATATAAGTACATTAGCTTGAGCTCTCATACATCTAAACATATGTTCCTCAGTTTTTACTATTTGATGTAGTTTGATTTGATGTTTGGTAATTAGTGATTGTTACTTTTGTAATTATTATTACATTTTTATTCTTTTTTTAAGTTGGTCATCCAATAGTAATTGTGTCCTATTAATTAATAGAATTTCATCTTAATTTTCTTTTGTAAAAGGCTAACTAAACAGTTATTAAAAATAATATCTTCAACTCTTGTAAAGATATTTAAAGTAGGTAGATGAAATGCCATTCAGTCTTAGGCTATATACCGATTATTTTTAAGATATTGCTTATATACCATTTTTAAAAGAACTATAGGAATTGATACTCCAAATCTAACTTTGAGCTTAATACTAAATCCAATAGTTATGTGCATAACAAAATTATTGACTTATTGCAACTTTATTATTGCAATAATTATTGCAATTTTATTCCACAATAAAGTACTGGTTTGTTTATTCAGATACACGTTGGAACCTCCAATGGTGTGGCAGAGGCCTATGCAGTCTACAGACTATGAATGCCCAGAACATGGTATTATATTAAATATTATAACATATTACCTGCAAACATAAACATATTTTATTGCTTAAATTAGTGAGTCCTTAGAACATTATGGAGATTGGCACTGTGTTTATATGGCATTGAATATGTTGCTGTTATTTAGTTGTTATGCTGTTATGTCTCACATTGTATGCTGATCTTTGATTATAATAATTTTTTTATTTTTAAACAAACTATTCATGGAAAGTGCCTACTGCCTGAAGCTATAATTTTAGCAGATTTACAGGTACCGTGTTTGTGATACAAGGAATAAGAGACACAATCGGCTCAGCAGAGCTTTCAGAGTACATTACACAACCTATAATTCAGTTGAAGTAGTGCCAGGAATCCTTTATAATATATACACTATACAAAATTCTCTGATTTGTGCTGGCAGGAAGTTTCTGGAAATTGTAATGAAACCTTCACCAAGCTTCCATTTGACTGAGAACACCAAAATAACTTTAGTATGGATGAGCTTTATATTTGGCCATTAGAGAAAAGTTAAAATATGTGGTTAAAGAGAATAAACAAAACAATTTATCTCTTTCTGTTGATTCTCACTGTAACACTCTTTGTTTCATGGTGTTTTTAATAACACTGAATGATGTAACTAAATTCTTAGTATAAGAAATATGAAAGAATCCCTAAGAATTCTATGACTTGATATTGTATTTCATAGGGCCATTTGTTTTTTAGCTAATAGTTGTTCTGAAGCATTCACAGAACTCACTTCACAGGAACATTTATATATAAATCAGTTTGCCAATGAATAGCCTATGTCATACTATGGAGTACGTGAAATCAAACTCCTTTGTTCCATGCGAGCTAAAAATGCTTTGTAGAATTTACCTAACTGTACATAAAGAAAGAAACAATAATTGAAAGAGGGAGAAGTGATAGTGATCTTTTCATTGAAAAATATGTCTTCTAAAAAAGGAAACAGAGAGACCACTGTTCTCACAATTTGCAATTTTCTTACATAATTTGAGATACATGGGTGGATAGAATGTCAAATTTAATACAAACCACATAAATGAGGAACAGATTTTAACTCCAGTATGTCAAGATGGGTGAAACCTTAACCCTGCCAGTTGTTGCATTTTTCCCCTCCAAAATAAAATGTTGCAGAGACAAAATGGCCATTTATCTCTGCCTCTTTTTGGCAGTTAAATGTTTTTGATGTTTCCTGATGCTGCTTAAATAAAAATTAAACTATATTTTTGTTAGCCTAAATGAGTAGCCTAAATGCTTGTTCTGTTATAGGGATTGACGGGAAATACTTTGGGTGCAAACAAAACTATTAATAATCTATTTGGTTACTCAAAGTTGACACTAAATTGATGTCATATAATCAATCAATCAATTAATTTTCCAACAGGAAGACCATGCCTGGAAAGATTCCATCTTCCTAGTGAAGAGAGGGCAGAAAAACATCCAAGAAGATCAAAGTTTTGTCAGCTATTGCCAGCTAAATATTATCTAAAGAACTTGATTAAATCAATGTGGAATTGTGAAGTTACACATAAAGCTAAATCCCAAAATAGACACACAAATTATGATATTGAAATAAGCTTCATTAGTGTAATCAGAGAAATAGTGAATCATTGAACAGTACAATAATTAAAGTCATACAATGATTCACTGTTTATACTATATTCCAATCATTTTAGGTCAGTTGTTAATGGAGAAGGAAGGACAGGATCTGAAAAATCTGTATATATGCTTTGACTGTATGGCATTTATAGAACTATCTCAAAGGCAAAGTGTTAGAGAAATGGAAATGTATGTTCTAGCAGTATTACAAATTAAATCATCATCACAATTCTCCCGTGTTTCCCATGAGAAGCTCCACTGGCTATTGGTAAACTTCCGTGTGCAGTTCAAGATCGTGGTTATTGCCTATAGATCCATATTTCATTTGAGCATGTTGTTCAAGATAGATTCTTGAATTAAAGAACTAAACAGGATGCATTTCAGACCTACACATTTAAATTCTGTTGCTGCTACATGGATGACACATTTGTCATCATTAAGAGAAATGCACTTAAAGACTTCCATACCATACTGAACTCTATCTTTCTGGATATACAGTTCACAATGGAGGAAGAAACAGCAAAGCTTTTTTAGATGTACTTGTCAACAGACAAGAGGATAGAAGCTTAGAAACCATAGTTTATCACAAGTCACCAACACTCCAACCATTCTGAATTTCAACAGCAACTATCCACTGTCAAACAAAACGAGTTGCATCAGAACCAGTGGTGGGATTCAAATAATTTAACAACTGGTTCTCTGCCCTAATGACCATCTAGGTAGGTGGGGCTCAGTGGTCATGTGACTGGGTGGGCGTGGCCAACTCAAGGTCACTCAGGTCGATGGGCGCTTCACCTTAGCTGTTACAATGTAATAAGGGTTAACCGGAGAGGCAGTTTCTGTAAGCAGGTCAATAAAGATTAGGCTAGAAACAACACTAGAATGTTTCCTTCCTGCCTTTCTTACAGGATTAGCCCTGTAAAGTGGAAAAAAACAAAAGGAGATTTCTTCCAACAATCGGTTCTCTGAACTACTTAGAAAGTTACCAACCGGTTCTCCCGAATAGGTGCGAACTGGCTGAATCCCACCACTGATCAGAACACTATATGGTAGGGTGAGTATCCACTGTAGTACCCAGCAAGCCAAACAGTTGGAGAATAGGTACCTGCGTGAACAATTCAAGCAGAATGAGTACCCACAATCATTCATCACAGGATATCTGCGCAACACAGTGGGGATAGAAAACAAGAAACAAGATACAAGACCAATCACATGGCACACTCTGCCATATATCAAAACCATTTTGGAAGCTGTAGAATGCAGCTTCCGAAATCTGCAAGTGGACATCATACAGCACCCATAGGACAAATTATGCATTGTAAAGATTGCTTGGAGGTGGGGGATATTTCCAATGTAATCTACCAAATCCTCTGCATGGATTGTCCCTGTATAGGACAGATGGGCAGGAAGCTAACCACTAGATTACAAGAACACAAGTAAGCAGTCAGACAAGGAAACCCAAACTCATTGGTAGCTTCACACTGCAATGAACAAAGACACACAGTCAACATTGCAGCTACTAAGATTGTTGGATGAGCAGGCACAAAAACAGCCAGGGAAGTGTTTGAAGCCTGGGAAACAGGCCCCTTGTCAGTCAATAGGAGTGCTGATTTACCACCAGCATATCAAGTACTTAGAAGGTGAGGGCTGGGCAGCCCAAGAAAATGATAGCCAGCAACTTAAAAACCAGCCATCAACACAACTCAAACAGCATCTAAAAAGCCACAGACAACAGGCACTATATAAATAGCACAGAGAGAATAGCACACACTCTGCTAGAAGACGTTCCTGAAGATGGGATCCAGCATAAGTCTGAAAGCTCAGAAGACAAAAATCTCTGGTCCTGATGACTGACCCAGATTGGATCCTGCAGCATTATTCTGGGAAACATATTCACTTTGATCTGGAAGATGGATTCTGTCCATCCAATGTATGCAAGCACTTTGATCTGGAAGATAGAGTCTGTCTATCCAATGCATGCGAGCAAAGTGTGCCTTTTTGAAGTCCCTTTTTTTTTGGAGATATTTCATAGAAAAGCGACATAGAATCTAGAATTGCCTGTTCTCTGTAGGATCTCTCTTTCCTGTTGACACCACGTACCCAAAGTGGTCCTTTCCATCCCGATTTTCCCAACACTTGTTATATCCTTTTTACTTTAGAAGATCTTTTTTGGGGTAGTGGGGGTCGGCGGTGGGGAGGAATATCTGTGTAAAGTCTGGGATTATGCATAGTATTGTTTTATAAGTACTTTTGTATTATGATTTTTGTAGATTATGTATAAAATAATTGAAATGGTATAACAGTTTTACAAATAAAATATGTAATAAAAATTCATAGTTTATAACAGTTTCCAGCAAATATTACTGAACTTAAATATTAAAACTTTAAAAAATGGGTTTCAATTGCCCTTATCTTCATTCCATATTAACTGCATGACAAATCTGAACTTTTAAGAACAAATTATTTTGAATTTATGGGAGTGCATTGAAAGGTCATTTCGCTTGTTACAGTAATGACAACGGATGTGCAAATTTCTCTAGTTTTGTCATATAAACTAGCCTAGAAAATTTCTCTCAACTGAAACATTTAAACAAGTAATTCACCATCTAAAGCAGTGTTTCTCAACCTTGGCAACAGCGAATGCTGGCTGGGGAATTCTGGGAGTTGAAGTCCAGACATCTTCAAGTTGCCAAGGTTGAGAAACACTGATCTAAAGTAATAATATCTGGTCTTGAAAAGTGTTAATTGTGTGGAATTAGCCTGAATATCTTTTCTTCAGCCATTATTAGGGCAGAAGTGTTTGATAGGCCGTTATTTAATTCTACTCATTTCTAGGGTAAACAATCAAGCAATCCAGAATTTCAAAGGCTAGGCTTACCATCTACCTACTTTCTGAGCTATATTGTGCAAAGACCATCAACAAAACATCTGTGATTGAACTCTTGCCTCACTGAACATACTTTCTCATTACATTACATTGCATTGGCACTTGGTGCTGCTCTTGTTGGTCCAAATCACTCATGTAAATCTAATTCCTGAAATGGAAAAATATTCTACTCTGTTCAAATGCCAAGAACACTGATGAAAGAATGGTGGCGCCGAGCCCAGTTAGCTACCAAAAAGTTCAAACAATTTGGTGCTATCCATTAGCCTTGTAGCCTGAGAATTTGAAGAGCTGAAATCCACATCAGTTGAAGGGTACCAGATAAAACGAAGATGGACAAATAAAATGGGGGATTTTTTTCCCAGCAGGATTCTACATATTGCAACACTGCAACTTTCCAACATGCAATTTGCAAAGAAAATATGTACAGTAATCACTTCTTAAAATTGCATTTTATCATAATACAGTATACGTAAATTACCTTATATAATACCTTCTCCATACTGTGAAAGAGACCTTTTTTCCTGGTCATACTTAATGTCTTGCCACTTTTAGAAAGGGTTATAATGATGTGCCCATCTGTAAGAGGACAATACATTCCCCCTATTTTACTATGTTATCCATTTTGAGCCGTGGTGGCACAGTAGTTAGAATGCATTACTGCAGACTCCTTCTGCTGCCTGCCGGCTGCCTGAAATTTGGCAGTTGAAATCTCACCAGGCTCAAGGTTGACTCATCCTTCCATCCTTCCAAGGGCAGTAAAATGAGGACCTAGATTGTTGTGGTCAGTGTGCTGACTCGGTAAGCTGCTTAGAGAAGGCTGTAAAGCACTGGTTCCCAAACTTGGCAACTTTAAGACTTGTGGACTTTAACTCCCAGAATTCTCCAGCCAGCAGAGCAGCAGTGGGAAACACTGCTGTAAAGCACTGTCAAGTGATATATAAGTCTAAGTGCTATTGCTATTGCTCTTTTTTCCAAGCATGGCAATATAGGTAGTCCTAGAATTTCTGTTGCTAAGTGAAACATCGGCTAACTGAATTTTGCCCCGTTTTACAACCTTTCCTGCCACAGTTGTTAGGTGAATCACTGCAGTTGTTAAGTTAGTAAAATGGTTGTTAAGTGAATCTGGCTTCACTGATTTTGTTAATAAGAAAGTTACAAAAGGTGATCACATGACTTTGGGACATAACAACCGTCTTAAATATGAATCAGTTGCCAAGCATCCAAATGTTGATCACATGATGATGGAGATGCTGCAACAGTCATAAGTGTGAAAAATGGTCATAAGTCACTTATTCAGTGCCGTTGTAATTTTGAATGGTCACTAAATGAACTGTTGTAAGTTGAGGACTACCTCTTTGACATGTTCTACATTAACCAGAGTGGATGAGGAGGATAAACCCTTCATATTAGCTGACTTTTTTCTACAAATTTCCAAAGGGATTGCTAAATTTTGCTTGATTTGTAGTTTTACAAGATGACTATCAGTTTAGTTTTGATTCTTTTAAAGTATGCTGTCTGGATGAGAAATATGTTACTTCATTAATTGCTCAGATAATTTTATATTAGACTTTCTTCTTTTTTATCTAATTGTGCAGGATTCTGGGTATCTAGATATTGACCATAAATAATAAATATTAGTAATATCACCCTTACATTTTTTTAAACTTTCTAACTTACATATTTATAATAAATCTTCCAGTTGAGAAGTAATCCAATCAAAATGCTTGAATATCTTACTATAAGTTCCTTATTCAACTGCCAGTGGTTGAACATGATTAGAATTAGGCAGCATTTGTTGCCTTGGATGAAACAAGTCACTTTGCTGGACAGGTTCTTTTGCAAACTAAGAAAAATTAATGATGATTTGGCATGTTATTGTATTATCCTGTCAGCACTATCTGCTTTGAGACTTTGAGATAAAATCCTGGCTGAACTAATGCAGAAGGTTTGGGATCTCGATATCCAAAATGAGAGTGTCAAACTTCCAATTACTTTTGTAGCACAATCACTCATCCTACCTTATCTTCCATAGATATTTCTTTTAACATCTTACATGTGCCACATAGGAGACTATTTACTTTGGCTCGAATTGGGGCACTACCTATTAAGCAGTATCCAGTAGTTTGATATGTAAGCATTTCATATAAAAGCCATACTTGTTTTCTCTTCACATTTGGAAGTGGATCTGCCTCATGCATATGATTACAATATCCGTTGTACATTCAGGGACAATCAAGTTTAATACTTCCAATTGTTAATAACTCTAATTTATTTATTTAGTAGATTTATTAATTGCCTTTGCGGCTAGAAGAATGTTCTTCTGGGTTTTCACTCTTCAGAAATCTCTAAGGCTATAAAATACTTATAAATAGCTATAGCACAGTGATGGCTAACCTTTTTTGTTGTTGGGTGCCAAAAATGCAAAGTGCGCCCCCACATGCACATGCATGCACACACACCAGGTTTCAATTCTCCGACGTGCACCACACTGCTCACCTCCAAGCTGAGCTTGGTATTTCGTCTTGGGGGGGCCAGGGGAAACCGTTTACAAGCATCACCGAAGGACACCAATAGGCAAAAAGGGAACAAAGGCCTTTTAGAAAGTGCTACAGATAATCCTACCAAAAGCTTCTGTTCATCATAATTTGTTCTCTCTTAGCATTGCCCAGGGACAAACAGATTTATCCTTTGCAATGCACCCCGCTATTTTACTTGGTGAGTTAAGTGATGCTGTGACCTTCTTCTTGAAGTGCTTGGAGGCTATTAAGGGCTGGATGGGGAGCAATGGGTCTGAAACTGAATTTTGGCAAAATGGAATGGATCTGGGTTTGGGGCTCTTTGGCTTAAAAAGAATTGCCACATTTGGACTTGGATGTGGTGCCCCATCAAACTGGTGAACAATCTGGGGGTTCTCCTGGATTCATGACTCCTACTTGGAAAGCTTATGGATCATAATGCCTGCCCACAGTCAGCCATCCATATTCTAATCACTTCCTGTCTTGACTTTTGCAATGAGGTCTATGTGGGGCTGCCTTGAAAAGTTTCCAGAAGCTTCAATTGGTTCAAAATGTGATAGTCTATATGCTTTTGTGCAGATCTAGATGTGTCATGTCTCCTGCAAAAGCTGCATTAGCTGCTGATTTGCTTTCAGGTCCAATTCAAAGTGCTGGTTGTCACCTTCAGAACCCTACATGATTTGTGACCAGGTTATTTGTTGGCTGTCTTTTCCCATTCACATCCTCCTGACCCACAAGACTGGAGAGGCATAGAATACTAGGTTCATCTAGCTGGACCAAGAAGAGGACCTTCTTTCTGGTAGGTCCTCCCCATGGAACATCATCCTTGTAGAGATAAGGTTGTCCTCCTATTCTGACACTCTTTTGCAACACTCTGAAGACCTAATTTTTACCAACAGACCTAGGGAGCTGAGAGTGGGATGGCATCTATCAAATGGTTCCTTAATTGTTGTTCCCATGGGGGGGAGGGTTATTACTTTGTATTGTTTGTAGATTGGGTTTTATCTTTGTAAGCTATCTACAGTCATTGAGAGTGAGATGGTCAGCCATATAAATTTTCATAAATAAATAAATATTTGGTTTTGTTTATTAATTAAATAAAATGTGTATATTATGACTGATAGTACTTATGTTCCCTACAGGTAAGTCTGAAATGTCTTTAAAACTGGTTTCCCCATTGTACATACATTCCAGTGGTGGGTTGCCAATTTTTTTACTACTGGTTTGGGTGCACTCCTGCACTCGCTTTTGTGTACATATGAAGCTTCTGCGCATGCGCAGAAGCGTCCAGGCAGGCAGGCAGAGCCTCCTGCCACCACACTACCAATTTGCCTGATCCAAGCCAAACTGGGAGCAACACACCTCTGATACATTCCCAGTATTAAGCTTTGCATAATACACTCTACTTGTTGGCACAAATTATATTGTGGAATTTTTTTTACACAGTAATTGTTTTAAAGGAAGACCTCAGCTGCCTATGTTTTTGATAGCTTAGTTATTTAAGACCCCAGATGACTCCTTACGCTTAGTCAAGAATTTTATAAAAAATTCTGCACTTTTGTCATTATGTGATTAAAGTTGCTTAATAAATTAATTTGGACAGCATGCCATGACTATTCTTCTTAAACAAAGAGTGTTCAAGAAAGGTAGGCATGTTAACGCTGATCAGAAATGCAAATGTGGCATTTGTTCATTAAACAGGAAGGTCTCTGCACCAGGCAACACCAGAAGAGCTGCCAATTACAATGCATCACCAGTTCCAAAAAATTTCATCCATTATTTCACTTGAAATGGCATTTACTCTTTATTTTTTATGTGGTTTTGCTTCAGCAACCAGCACCTAAATGCCAGCTCTGAGCAAGCTTTGTTTTGAGCAAAGTTTACTATTTTTACAAATGACATTAAGGAATTGTATTCACTTTTTCTGCATCATGCACTTTTCTTTTTAACTTCATTAGATCTGTCAGTGTTAGAGCTATTAGTAAAGCATGCGAGTAAATAAATAATATTCATTAGAACAGATTTCTGTTTTATATTGTCACATGCCATATGAATAGAATGGCACTCTAATTGGCATCAATGTAAATATATTATGTATTAAAACTAAAGACTTAATCATTTGAAAATGAAATATTTATAGCCATAGAATAAAATAAGCATTTTATAAAATATAAATTATATAAAATAAGAATCATTAATAAAAATGTTCTAAATCCTAAAAATACATCTTGGCCTAAGAGTCTGACCTAAGGCCAAGATAAGAGTTGAAAGTATGAATTCATATGCTATGACACTAGCACTATTTTCATTTAGGATTTTATATTGATGATTTAGAGACAATAATCTTTTGATACATGAGCAAGATAGAAAGAACTGTAAAATGGATATATGCAAAACTGACACATAATTGAAATTAGTATTACCAACTACAATGCTCTGAAGCCAAATTATGCATTTATGGAACCACATATACTTAACGCCCTGCATTTGCACTGTTTTCTGCCTTCTTTTGATATACCTTCTATTCATTTGGGAGATAATGTTTAGGACACATCCAAGCCCTTATTTAAGACCGTATTTCAAGTAGGAAAGGTGATAAAAGACATTTATAGTCCTTGTTTCAGTCTTCAATATTAAGTTCTGTTTTTAAATATTCTTTTTCCTCTCTTCTTCCTCTTACATTAATTTTCATTTATGTAAAAGTAAATATAAAATCTACTTTCAGCTGAGATCATTACTACATATCTAGTGATTTCCTTACCATCAATACAAAAGTTGTTTTGATTGTGTTCTTCTGCAGTTTCTTCCTTTTTTTCCCCTTTATCTTCGCATTCTATCCTATAGTCGTAGGATTTCCACATGCATTTCCATCCAGAAATTAACCAGATCCCATCCTCCTTAGCCTTTTGATATCAACCAAGGTTGACTAGGTAGTGCCACCTCCTGGACTCTGTTTTAGCTCATATATAAACATCTTGGATCTGAAACATTGCTTTTTGTTTTTATATATGAAATTGGTGACAAGGTGATAAGTATGAAAAGAAAAATATATCTCCACAACAGAGGAATGAATTTTGAAATTAATGGAGCTATGTAAGATGACAAAATCGACACTTTGCTTAGAGACAGTAATTTGATTAAATATCAGGTGACCTGGAAACTATTGTTAGATTTCTTACAAGATAAAGAAAAGAATCAACTTTTGACTTTGGGATTTGAAAATATGACCAGATTTGACTAGAGAAATATTGTAGCTTTTTAAATATAAGATTATTCACATTTTATAATTTACTATGTTTTATATGAAGTTAAAAGAAGAATACATAAACAAGCATTTTAGAATACCTCTTTTTGCATACTGATTATTAGTATTTTAAGATACCTTATAGATGGATGGTTTGCTTAAAGTTAAAGAGAAGTGGTTGTTTTGCTGTTATCTCTGTATTAAATAAAGTTGATATTGTTAATTTTTGATCTATATTTTTGTCACTTTTAATTGTTTTGTTATTCCCTTTTTCCTTTATGTTAGTTTGTATTTTAATGTTTGATGTTGAAGCTTAATAAAGATATTACAAACAACAACAATAACCAAAAGACAAAACCTTGATCTTCAACTTGACTAACTCCTTATGATTCCTGCTCTGGTGCCTGAAGTCTGTTAGGGTTTGGATGAGACAGAACAGCCTAAATTGAATAGCCTAGCTTGACATAAATGGATTCCTCCATTGCCAGAGTGAAAAATCCTTTGTTCAATGGAGATGGAGACCTCGGACACAACCAGTCCCCTAATTTTTTATGCTGCTCTTTCATCAGTTCCCAGGAAGATTAAGACCACTTCGCAGGTTCATAAGAAAAGCCACACTTAACAACCTACCGAGGGTAAAGGATTTAGGAGTTGGAACATTTCATCCCAAAGACTCTCTGTCTACTCACCTAACAAGATTGATGTTGGAATATATTACCTCAGTTACAGGAGAGCAGCTGGGGACTGGATATGACAAACTTTCAGAAACTCCTCTCAAAACAGAATTTAAGTTCAACTTGCCATGAAGCCTGGGTGTTCTTTTGGAGGTGTTCTTTTTCTTAAAAAAAAGAAAAGAAGAACATTATGTTTTCATTTCAAAAGTGAACACTGGAAAGAAGCTCTTTTACCAAGCTCTGACATGTCACTTTGTGGAGGAACAATCTCAAAGAGCAAGAAAGATGGAATGTCAGTGGTGATAACATTCCATTTAGATTTGAGAGGGAGCAATAGAGCATATTATTAATGTAGGGTTTGGGCAGGATAAGATATTCAAAACAGATTAAATCTTCACATTAATTTTAATTCACACGAACCCCTCTGCGAACCCCCAGTAGCAAGTCTTTGAAGAACGGAAAATACCTGGATAAGACAAACACCAAGCCAAGTTCTGACTGGTCAATGGATTGTAAAGGTTGTGGAGTAAACCAAAAAAGGTAAGAAAAACTTATGTGCAATAGGATAAGTAAGGTTTTTTTCATCCAGCATCCAGCACAGTCCTTGACAGAACTTGGTCAAGAGTTTCAAATAGAGTAATATCCTGTTTCAGTTCCACTTTCCAGGAATCCAGGCCTGCAGCTAGTAGGGCTTTAGAAGACTAAATAAACCTTTAGATGGTCAGTAGCTTCAGCAAGAGCAATTAATTACTTATACAGCTAAAAGAATTTGTACAGTTTAAGCTCCTAGTGATTTCAGAGATCTATTTCTAAATATTTTTCAGCGTAGTGCTTCATTTTACTAAGCAAGCAGTATGCACAAAATAGGAAGGGAGAGAAGAGATGAATTTGTGATGTTATTTCTGAGATGCTGTAGTGAAAGTGAGAGCCAAAAGCAACTTAATTCAAGTTGTGTTTTGTCAGCTGCAGCATTTTATGGCCAGTTAGGAAAAGCTGAACTCAGGCAAAGATTTATGACTGAGACGTATAGTAGCTCAACTAAAGCAAATTTCTTTCATGAAAATAATTGCATGCAATCAAGAGTAGAGAAGTCATAAAATCAGTCAAATCCTCATCCCATTAAAATATTGACTCTGGAGTCAACTGTTGCTTGTGTTTGTTTTTTTTATCATGCTTTAAAAAGCTAATTAGAACAACTAAAAGAATGTGTCATATTCTTTCAATTTGAAAATATGATAATTATACCTTCAGAAACATTGTTTTGTCATCTGGCTCCTGAGTTATGTATAGCCTTAGACAGCTAAATTTCAGGTTTGTATTTTTAGCTCATTATTTTACTACTTGGATTCCAGTTGGAATTCTGCAGGTATTCAGTCTTGGGAAGAATATCACAGAAACTGTCCTGTTGGCTGAAATGGGTGGTTTCTGACAGCTGTCAAAAGAAAAGCTGAAGATGCCATAGCTACATGTAGAGCTGTTTTTCAAAGTACATACAAGACAAGAAAGAATGTTGACAGTTACCTAACATTTAGCTTCACAAGTATTCTTAAGAATGATGAGAAATGACCTTTCTCTGTTATTTGTTAGATAATTATTTGAACAGAGACTATGAAACTTAATAAATTAAAGCGACATTTACAAAGAACTCATAAAGAGCTATCCAATAATCTTCTGACTTGTTTATTAAAAGGTTGGTAAACTTAAGTAGCAGAAATTAAGGCTAGTTATATATATCAGTATCTTATCTAAATAGCTGCTTGCTTCCTGACAGGTTGCCGAATTGTACAATGCAAAAAGCCCATTTAGAGAAAAATAATTTCTATCATCCTAATATAGTTATTGATGTTTGCCTGAAGTCTAGTTCTAACTAACCTTTAAACTTACTATTGTCAAATGACAGATATAATGAAAGACTTCAGTTATTTAAGTTACATTCCAAACTTCATTCCATATAAATATATCAGGCAAATAGTACTAAAGGTGTTCATTAAAGTAATCATGAAGGGACAATAAAAGATGTACTCTTCTGTAAACAAAATTATAAGCAAAGCAAAGGACTTTCATGTTTATTGATAACTGTCTGAGTATAAATTTTCCCACAGTAGTCAAACTAAGTATGCATCAGTAGAACATGCTCTATGGCTGTGTTTCTTAACTTTAAGATGTGTGTACTCTGATTTCCATAATACTGGCTGGGAAATTCTCATAATTGACATACATGCATCTTAAAGTTGTTGAGGTTGAGAAACCGTGCTCTATGTCATAAAAGCATGAAGAACTTCAAGTTTTAAATTTATATAAGACTCCTGGTGCTCTGTGATACAAAGACAAGTTCTCATGTTAAATAATATAAGTCACAAATTCAATTCACAATACTATTAGTTAAGAAACTCTGAAGCTATAGAAAGACTTAGAAAAAGTGTACTATATTATTGGAAATATATAATGAAGTTATTTAAAATAATATTCTCCCAGCTTGATTAATGAGACCAAGAAAAATGATTTTGAAAGATGATGAAGATGCTCTTCTCTATTTAAGCAATAATTAATTATCTGTTAAATGTGGATACAAAAAGATTAGCCATCTTAGCTATAAAATTTAGACTCTATTAAAATTCTTTTTAATGTCTTTGTACCCAACAGAAAAAACTAACCATTCATTGGCCTTTATTATCTTGGCTGCATATAAAGATTTTGAATGTGATGGCCCCGTGTATTAACTGCACTATCACAATTTTAATTAAAGGGACAATGTTATTTGATCATTAAATTTTTGTTATCAACCATCTTTCATTTAGCTTTCAATCAATTCATCTGAGTCTTATCATTTCTATATGTAGAGGCAGGAAATAGTGGTGTTGTTTGTCCCCATTGTTATTTGTCTTAACATTGGAATCTTTGGCTATAAAACCTCAAATTAATTTTGATATGCTGGATAGACATTTTACAATTGTATACAGATAATAATCTGCCTCACTTCACTCACAAACATATTCTGTTGTTAAATATAGAAGCCAGAAATTTTTTAGCATGCAGACTTTACACTGTACCTCTAAGTATATTTACTTTTTTGTGAAACTTAATCTCAGGTAAATTGTTGTACTTTTGAAAATTTAAAGTATACTAGATTAACTGGAATAGCATGTTATTTCAGTAATAAATGTTTAGTTGACCCATATTTCTCTTCTTGTTCACCCTTTTTTTGGCAAGACACATATTTATCAAATAAACAATAGTATTTTATTTCATACACACACACACACACACACACACACAAATTTGTCTAGAACAGTGTTTCTCAAACTTGACAACCTGAAGATGTATGAACTTCAGACATCCTAGAATTCCCCAGTCTGCATGACTCCAAGTTGCCAAAGTCTAGATACATATAAAGGCACTTCAAATTCATGTTAGAAATGTGACATTTTATGTTTGGTAGGCCTTTAAGACAACTAAAAAGATTTGGATAGAAATATATGCACTGATACAGAAGATTTTAAAAATTAATATAGAAGATGTTTTCTTTTGGGACTGATGAACAGTTGGGGGCGGAAATGTTATGGAACTTTATTTTGATTATCTGTAAGATTATTGTATGCACAAAGATACAAAGTTTTTGCAATATATAATGGAGGAATGGTTGGTTTTAAAGTTGGGCATATATGTAGAGATAGCTATCAAGGACTGGTGTTGAAAGGTGTAAACAGAGCTCGTGGAATGAAATCTGGTGCTGAATTGCAAGAGAGGGGCATTTTCCCAAGGAGCCAAGAGTTAAATCAGCACTGAGTCCTTGATATACCGAAAGAGATCCAGAAGGGATCCTCCCTAAAACTTCATAAAAATTTTCTGATAGTTTTGCAGTGTGTTTTTTAGTCTGATGTGATTCCTGTCTATAGGTGAACAGCAATAAAGAAACTACTCTGAATAATTCATTGTGTTGTTCTT